>NC_135984.1:24488036-24632995 GCF_053455715.1 Rhinoraja longicauda
AAGGAGGGGGTGCTACACCAATGCAGGAGTGTTTTGGGCCCAACAGGTCCACTTGTTCTAGTCTGACAATAAAACACTCCTTTCATGTCTTGCAATGTGCATTCCTCTGTGGTCTCACTGACCTCTGACTTCAATCGCAGGAGTCTGAAGGGTCTCATCCCGAAGCATCACCTATCTCTGATCTCCAGAGGTGTTGCCTGAGGAGCCACTGAGGGACTCCAGCTTTCTGTGACTTTCTTTTTTCCAGTGTGGTTAATCTTGAGATTGCCTCTGCAGATGTCGGTTTAGCATTGGTCTTGCCGTTCGTGTGGGTGTGTTGTTATATGAGGATGAACGCATCACCCATGTTTCGAACATGTTTCGAAGATATGGTGGCGCAGCAGTAGAGTTGCTGCCTTACAGCACCAGAGACCCGAGTGCGATCCTGATTACAGGTGCTGTCTGCATGGAGTTTGTACCTTCTCCCTGTGACTGCGTGGGTTTTCTCCGGGTGCTCCGGTTTCCTCCCACATTCCACAGACACACAGGTTTGTAGGTTAATGGGCGTTAGTAAAAATGGTAAATTGTCCCCAGTGTGCGTAGGATAGTGCGAGTGTACGGGTATCGCTGCTCGGGACGGACTTCCCGGTTTCTGTGTTGGATCTCCAAAACAAAACTAAAACTAAATATATCCTTCTTTGTAGACGTCATTGCTAGAGGCGGGGGTGAGGGGGTGAGGGGTGAGGGGTGAGGGGTGAGGGGTGAGGGGTGAGGGGTGAGGGGTGAGGTGATGGACATGGGGGCTGATGTACCCTCTGCATGACATCTTTACTTTTGTAATAAAGGCTAAAATAACATCTGCCTTCCCCGGTGGCGCAGCGGTAGAGTTGCTGCCTTACAGCGAATGCAGCGCCGGAGACACAGGTTCGATCTGACTACGGGCGCCATCTGTATGGAGTTTGTACGTTCTCCCCGTGACCTGCCTGGGTTTTCTCCAAGATCTCAGAAGGCAGTGGAGGCCAATTCTCTGAATACATTCAAGAGAGAGCTAGATAGAGCTCTTAAGGATAGCAGAGTCAGGGGGTAATGGGGAGAAGGCAGGAACGGGGGTACTGATTGAAAATGATCAGCCATGATCACATTGAATGGCGGTGCTGGCTCGAAGGGCCGATTGGCCTCCTCCTGCACCTATTGTCTATTGTCTATTGTCTATTGTCTATCTTCGGTTTCCTCCCACACTCCAAAGACGTAGAGGTATGTAGGTTAATTGGCCGGGCAAATGTAAAAAACTGTCCCTAGTGTGTGTAGGATAGTGTTAATGTGCGGGGATCGCTGGGCGGTGCGGACCCGGTGGGCCGAAGGGCCTGTTTCCGCGCTGTATCTCTAAATCTGAAAATTTAAAAAAGTACCGACTGCACATGCTTGTTAACTCTCAATGCCTTGAACACGAGTCACACTCAATGCCAACATTTCCTAATCTCAACGCCATTTAGAAAAACACTCAGCATTTACTTTCTTTTTATGGGAGCAGATGATTGCATATCTTTATATCAGTATCCAGAGCGATAATGCCTAATTATATACCCACCCAGTTTCTATAGGTAGACACAAAATGCTGGTGTAAATCAGCGGGACAGGCAGCATCTCTGGGTAGAAAGAATGGATGACGTTTTGGGTCGGGACCCTTCTTCAGAGGAGTTTATATCCGTGTTGTATCGCTGGGCATTTATATCAAAATCCAAGCCTCACCTTATATTAAATCCATCAATCCATGGTCTGAAGAAGGGTCTCAACCCGAAACGTCACCTATTCCTTCTATCCAGAGACGCTGCCTGTCCCGCTGAATTACTCCAGCATTTTGTGTCTATCTTCCATATTAAGTCCATGTCCATTGCGACTGTATCGTTTACCATGCATTATTCATGGTGATTACTCCATTATCTAGGTCGGCTGAGTGAATAATTATATCTAAATCTAGGCTAGGCTCCGTTATTATGCGATTATATTATCATCCATTCACTCTTGACGAGAATCTGCATCCTGCTGATTACTGATTATGCCGGTTCTCAGGCTGACTTAATGGGCATTTATACTAGTGATGAGGCAGTAGTTATTTATGTCAGGGTCAGGTTAATTGAAAGAGTGATGCAAACGGCTGCAGACACTGGAATCTGGAACACAAAAGCAACCTGCTGGAAAACACAAAGGACGGACAGCATCTATGGGTGGGAAAGAAATGCTCAACGTTTTGGGTGAAGATCTTCATAGGACTGAGAGTGGAGAGGGAAGACATCAGTGGGATCTAGGAGTCCCTTGATAGATGGTATGGTTAAGGGTAGATGGGCTGGTCAAAAGGCTTTTGGCACATTGGCCATCAGTCAGAGTATTGAGTATAAAAGTTGGAAGGTCATGTTGCAGTTATGTAAGCCATTTGTGAGGCCGCATTTAGAGTATTGTGTTCAGTTCTGGGGCACCATGTTACAGGAAAGATGTTAAGTTGGAAAGGGTGCAGAGAAGATTTACAAGGATGTTACCAGGACTAGAGGGTCTGAGCTGGAGAGAGAGGTTGGGTAAGCTGGGACTCTATTCCCTTGGAGCGCAGAAGGATGAGGGGTGATCTTACAGAGGTGCATAAAATCATGAGAGGACTAGATCGGGTACTAGGCACGGCACGGTGGCGCAGCGGTAGAGTTGCTAGCTTACAGCGCTAACAACGCCAGAGACCCGTGTTCAATCTGAGATCTTCGATATCCTCCCACACTCCAAAGACCTACAGGTTTGTAGGTTTATTGGCTTGGTATATGTTTAAATTGTCCCTCGTGTGTAGGATCGTGTTAATGTGTGGGGATCGCCGGTCGGTGCTGACTCGGTGGGCTGAAGGGCCTGTTTCTGCGCTGTATCTCTAAACTAAACTAAAAAACTAAACAATTCCTTTCTTCCCATGTTGCTCAACCTCTGAATTCCTGCAACAGTTAGTTTTTTAGCTAATTGAAAGAATGATTACATCATTACCCAGGTCCTGCCAATGTCCAGTTTAACAGAATGCAGTGTTGGTTAATTGGCATTGCGGTTTACATTCACTGATGCCTTTCTTCTGAACGTAATCCCTGTTATATGTTATTATGTCAATATTTGGCTCCTGTTAACGATATGTGTCAGAAGCAACCGTAGATGCTGGTTTACACCAAAGATAAACACAACATTTGGAAGGATGAGGGGGGACCTCGTTGAAGCTTACTGAATAGTGAGCGGCCTGGATAGAGTGGATGTGGAGAGGATGTTTCCACTAGTGGGAGAGTCGAGGACCAGAGGCCAAAGAATTCTGTGGAGGCCAAGTCAATGGATATTTTTAAGGCAGGGATTGATAAATTCTTGATTATTGCGGGTGTCAGGGGTTATGGGGAGAAGGCAGGAGAGTGGGGTTGAGAGGGAGAGATAGATCAGCCATGATTGAATTGCGGTGTAGACCTGATGGGCCGAATGGCCTAATTCTGCTCCTATCACATATGACCTTATAATTACTATCCATTAACACTGAGCATTAATAAAATCAGTCGTTATCCAGAATAAATGAAAATCAAAAAAACAAAATAATGCTGGAAACACTTAGCAGGTCGGGCAGCATCTATGGGAAGAGAGGCAGAGGTAACATCTCAGGTCAAAGTCTGGTTACCGACAGAACTATCAATAACAGGAGATAGACACAAAATGCTGGAGCAACTCAGCAGGTCAGGCAGCATCTCTGGAGTAAAGGAATAGGTTACGTTTCGGTTCGAGACCCTTCTTCGGGTCTGAAACGTCACCTATTCCTTTTCTCCAGAGATGCTCCCTGACCCGCTGGGTTGCTCCAGTATTTTCGTAAGTTCATAAGTTCTAGCAGCAGAATTAGGCCATTCCTCCCATCGTCACAGTGAATGGTGGGCCTCTGGGTAGTGTTGTAGAGCAGAGGGATCTAGGAGTACAGGTGCATGGTTCCATGAAGGTCGAGTCGCAGGTGGATAGGGTGGTCAAAAAGGCTTTTGGCACTTTGGCCTTCATCAGTCAGAGCATTGAGTATACAAGTTGGGAGGCCATGTTGCAGTTGTATAAGACGTTGGTGAGATGCTCATGATTTTATGCTGTCTGCTTTTCCGAGGCAGCGTGAAGTGTAGATGGAGTCAATGGTGGGGAATCTGGCCTGTGTGATAGACTGGGCTAGATCTACAATTTGCAATTTCTCACTGTCTTGGGCAGAGCTGTTGTGAAATAAAGCTGGGACGCAACTCGACACAACGCATTATATGGCGCATTTTGTGCAGCATGCTTTCGATGGTACTCTGTGTGGCGTTGCTGCTAATATATAGGACTTGGCCAGCAAGATGAGTTGACTGATAAGCATTGTCTTAATGGGTGACAGTCAACACGGTCTGTGATTGAAGGGGCAAGAGCGAAGATAATAGAGTGGAGCAAGATAGACCACTCCATCGAAATCACCTATACTGAAGTGTAGCCTGCAAAGGAGCCATTTTAGTAAGCAAAACCCACCGTCCGTTATGCCTCTCGCAGTGTAATCAGTGTGGTTGGGGAACAGTATGTGTGATGATACCATTAAAATGCAGAATATATCTCATCTATCAGCTCACAGATTTTTGTTATTTTTCTTTTAAAATGTTTCTGCACGTTTCTGCCTACTAAAATGGCGCCATGACGTACTACGGTTTTTAGGGTCGAGTGGTCTATCTTGCTCTGCTCTGTTATCTTTGGGCAGGAGAAGGTGGAGGGTTGGTGGGCTGACTGATAGAAGAGGCTACATCTCCAGGCTTGAGGTGCGAGTCTTACCCTGACCCTGCAGTGATCGCCCCGCTGAACGTGACCACAGTGATGAGGTCTGACGAAGCATTTCCAACCTTTGTCCATGAGCTGGCGTAGGGCCATTATCTCCTGCTGGCACCATAGACGAACAGACAGCATTTACAGTGGTGCAGAGCTTCCGATGGTCAATGGCGCTTTATCGTCACATTAGCAGATGTACAATGAAATTCTTCCATTGCATACCGGTCAGTAAAGTATCGCCATACCTAAACACAATCCCCGATTAGTTTAATAGTCCATTAGGACCATAACGCAAGAGTCGGCAAGTTTTTGCGTCATTTCCAAGGTCCAGCCTGGTCCATGCGACGGCCTCCTGGAGCGGGGCTTGATCCAGGCGAGCCCCAGGCTGCTGCAGGGCCTCCAGCCCTCGCCTCCGTCTGGATCGCCCCGCAGACCGTCGCTCCTCTCCTCGCCCACCCGGCCGCCTTCAGCCTTCGTGCCCCAGGGGTCGCCTCCCGCAGCCGACATTGAGGGAGCGGAAGGTAAGAAAGAGACAAAATGCTGGAGGAACTCAGCAGGTCAGGGGGGCAGCATCTCTGGAGAGAAGGAATGGGTGACTTCTCGGGTCGAGACCACTGTAGGTCTGTCAGACATAAGGTAAGACCCTGGTGCACTCTCTGCCGGCCCTTGCTCTTTCGTCCACCCTTACGCCGGCTCTTTCCACCCTCCTCTCCATTTTTCCGGTTATCTGAGTGTGTGCAGGGACTGGTCCTTCCCTTTCTGGTCCTCCCTCCATTGATGACTTGGATGCAGGCGAGGAGAGGAGATTGCAGGTTCCCTGAGACCTCAGCAACCTGGTAGGAGCTTATCTTCAGATGGAGGAGGGTAGTGTTGTTTATTCCCCAGGTGGCGTGCAATGTGGTAGAGTATCACATTCACATTGCAATGGCCTCCAAAGGCAAGGAGTTAATCTGGTGAAATGTGATGTGGACGGATATCTGTCAATGACTCTCAGCTACATTTGCCGTGCTGTGAGAAAGGACTCAGGGGACCATGTGGTTAATATCTCATGATAGGACCTTCACCCAACTGAGCCCACACCAGTTCTCCGCACTGCCGTCTAGCCCACCCCAGCCCACCCCACCCCACCTGCCAGCTCTCACCCCAGAGCCCTGACTTCACCATCTACAGATCTAAAATGGATGCTTTGTTCCATGTTGGCCGCTGCCTGATGGACCTGCAGTCCAAGGTGTTTTTCTGAAAGAGCGTTCCACAAAGGACAGATGGTGCAGCGAAGTCCAGCTGACTGGGACATTGAGTGGCAAAGGAGCCAGGTCAATCCTTCACAACACCGGGGACGGGCAGAGCATAGAGCCTGGTACAACGTGGTGGCAGAGCGTGCCACCCACAGGCATATCCTGGTGCAGGCACAGACACAGGTGACCATCAGGATGAGAGCGTGCATCCCTATTGTCAAAGGACGAGCATTGTGACCCATTATACCTCAGCAGGTAGGACGTTGCTTCTAGGAGTTTTATTTGAGTCAAAGAAATGGATGGAGCCAGTCAGTTCCTCTAGGATCAAGGTAGGACGTTGCTTCAAGGTAGGTTCAAGGTAGGTTCAAGGTAGGACATTCAAGGTAGGACTTCAAGGTAGGACGTTCCTCCAGGATCAAGGTAGGTCTAGGTAGGTCAAGGTAGGATCAAGGTAGTTCCTCTAGGATCTAGGTAGGATGTTGCTTCTAAGAGTTTTATTTGAATCAAAGAAATGGATGAAGTCAGTCAGTTCCTCTAGGATCAAGGGCTGGTTCAGAATCTTCCTCACAATCATCTAAAGCCTTAATGATGGAGGACAAGTTCTGGAAGGCTGTATTGTCTGTGGATCTCCTCAGTTTAGTTTAGTTTAGAGATGCAGCGCGGAAACAGGCCCTTCAGCCCATCAGGTCCGCCCCGACCAGTGATCCCCGCACATTAACACTATCCTACACTAGGGACTATTTTTACATCTATACCAAGCCAATTAACCTACAAACTTGTACTTCTTTGGAGTGTGGGAGGCAACCGAAGATCTCGGAGAAAACCCACGCAGGTCACGGGGAGAACGTACAAACTCTGTACAGACAGCACCCATAGCCAGGATGGAACCTGGGTCTCTAGTGCTGTAAGCGCTGTAAGGCAGCAACTCTACCGTTGCACAACTGTGCCGCCCTTTAGTTTAGTTTAGTTTAGTTTATTTAGTTAAGTTTAGTTTTGTCACATGTACCGAGTTACAGTGAAAAGCTTTTTGTTGTGCGTTATCCAGTCAGCGGAAAGACAATACATGATTGCCATTGAGATATCCACAGTGTACAGATGCAGGATAAAGGGAATAATGTTTAGGGCAAGGAAAAAGTGCAGAGAGTCTGATTAAAGATAGTCCGAGGGTCTCCAATGAGGTAGATGGCAAGTCAGGACGGTCTCTAGTTGGTGATAGGATGGTTCAGTTGCCTGATCATAACAGGGAGGCAACTGTCAGTGAATCTAGGATCCTGTCATACAGAGTGTCAGTGAATCTACAATACGATACAATACAATATATCTTTATTGTCATTGCACAGGGGTACAACGAGATTGGGAATGCGGCTCCCATACGATGCAATAATTTAATTAGTCAGTATTAATTTAAACAATCCAATGAAACAAATTGTAACAGTTTTAAAACAGAATAAAGTGCAAGTAGATCTGTGCCGGTTCACTGAGCGATGTGACCATCCGGCTCAGCAGGACCGGTTCATAGCAGCTATGGCCCTGGGGATGAAGCTGTTCCTGAGTCTGGAGGTGCGGGCGTAGAAGGCCTTGTATCGTCTGCCCGATGGTAGAAGTTCAAACAGACTGTTGCAGGGGTGTGAAGAGTCTTTGTGGATGCTGGTGGCTTTTCTGAGGCATCGTGTGTTGTAGATGCCCTCCAAGGCTGTTCCGATAGTCCTCTGAGCTCTATGGACTACCCGCTGAAGAGCTTTCCTCTCTGCCTCCGTGCAGCTGAGGTACCACACAGGGATGCCATGTGTTAGGATGCTCTCTATGGTGCAGCAGTAGAATGTCATCAGCAGCTGTTGGGGCTGACCAGACTTCTTCAGTGTTCTCAGGTAGAACAGTCGTTGCTGTGGATCCTGTCATATAGACTGGCAGTGAAGGATCTACAGATGCTCAATACGTTTATATGCAAGGATATAAGCGAGACGTGCTTTTGTTTCGGGCTGTGGATTGCACGGTTCCCTGGGGATCTTTCAGAAGGGGTACTGCAAGCACGACGGAAGACTGAGGCCATGAAATTTGGCAAGTGGCTCAACTGGTCCATCGGCCCCTTCTCCGCCTGGTGACCTGAAGATGCTGAGGTAAAATGCATTGCCTAGAACGGGTGAACAAAAATTGGGAACTGTGGGAACGGTGCTACCTCTCGATAGCTGGTAGTGATCTGGTCGTCAGGTGCGAGATGCTCTTGGTATTGCAGTAGTTGGCGGAGGTGTGGGCCATTCCCTGCTCTTCTGCTGGGCCATTAATCAGAACATTTTCCGGTTCATCTGGGGCTCCAAGGTGGAGCTATTCCAATGGTTACGATCTACTTGGGCCTAGGCAATGGCAGACAAAGTGTACCCAGCATCACCCTCATCCCGATGGCCACCTTCATCAGGCTCTGCTTGGAACCAAAGCACCCTTGGACCTGAAGTTCTTCTAAGCACGAGGTTCTACCCATCCCCTGTATTACCCAAGGATAGGCCTAGCCCCTGTGCCGTGGAATGTCCCGGTCAGCTGGATCATCACACTGCCTGTCCTTGCTGGAAGAACGTCTGTCAGTAAAATACCTTTAACCACAAGTCTATCGGGCAGTGGTCAGCATCGAAGATGGATTCTGAGCTGGTTATAATATCTGGAGCAAACTAAAAGCTACGGGGTACATGCCCATAATATTAGGGCTCTTGTTTGGTTTAGTTTAGTTTAGTTTAGAGATACAGTGTGGAAACAGGCCCTTCGGCCCACCGATTCCACGCTGACCAATAATCACCTGCATCCTAACACTAGGGGCAATTTACAGAAACCTATTAACCTACAAACCTGCACGTCTTTGAGATGTGGGAGGAAATCCAAGTGGTTCCAGCGAGAAAATAGAAACTCCTACCAGAACTAGAGTAGTCCTGAAATATTATCTCCCTCACTGGAGAGCCTCGGACTATCATTGATCAGACTTTACTGGCTCCATCTTGCACCAAACTTCATTCATGTTATCATTTCTATCATGTATCTGTACACAATGAATGGCTCGATTGTGATCACGTATTGTCTTTCCGCTGACAGGTTAGCACGCAGCAAAAGCTTTTCACTGTACCTCGGTACCTGTGACAATAAACCAAACTCGACTCTTTATTGACAGCACCCATGGTCAGGATCGAGCCTGGGTTTCTGGCACTGTACGGCAGCAACTCTACCGCTGCACCACCTCGTGTTAAGGGCGGTACTGAGAGAGAAACCTCCTCATTATACGGCGGCACGGTGGCGCAGCGGTAGAGTTGCTGCCTTACAGCGAATGCAGCGCCGGAGACTCAGGTTCGATCCTGACTACGGGCGCCGTCTGTACGGAGTTTGTACGTTCTCCCCGTGACCTGCGTGAGTTCTCTCCGAGATCTTCAGTTTCCTCCCACACTCCAAAAACGTACAGGTATGTAGGTTAATTGGCTGGGTAAAATGTAAAAATTGTCCGTAGTGTGTGTAGGATAGTGTTAATGTGCGGGGATCACCGGTCGGCACGGACTCGGTGGGCCGAAGGGCCTGTTTCCGCGCTGTATCTCTAAAAACAAAATTACAACAGTGACTTTTTCTGACCATCTGTGTGGCCCATCTTGAGAGCAGCTGTGAATGTAACGGAGGCAGGAGCTGTGAAGTGATTAAACGCAGTAACAGACCCATCGTTTGCAGCTGCAACCTCTGCTTCTCCAAACATGGGAACTCACCGCTGAGTGAAAGTTAAGATTTGGTCCCCCAGTGAATCCCATCTCCCCGGACTGGTCAACTTTCAGGATTTTAAATGAATGCTGGGTGGCACTGAATAACCCCTCTGTGTTGCAGGCAACACAAGACTCATCAGAGCAACTCAGTTTCACTACTGCTCGAGCAGTTATTGGTCTTGTTGGTGGTATTGGTTTATAATTGTCATGTTCGGTTTAGAGGTGGTTTAGAGCTGATTTTGTTAAGAGACACAGCATGGAAACAGGCCCTTTGGCCCACCGTGTCCACACATCAGCCAGTGATCACCCATGCACTAGTTGTATGGTAATCCCAGTTTTGCATCCTACACAGTCAGGAGCAATTTACCTTCAAACCTGCACGTCTTTCGAATGCGGGGGGTGGGGGGGGGAAACCGGAGCGCCTGGAGAAAACCGAAACGGCCAGACGGAGAGCGTGCAAACTCCACACGGACGTGAACCGTAGTCAGGATCGAACCCGGGTCTCTGGCGCTGTGAGGTAGCAGCTCTAATAGCTACGCCACCCTGCCACCCAATACAGTGAAAGACTTGTGTGCATTATCCAGGCAAATGACACCATGCATGAGCAGACCAGGCAGTACAAATGTCACGACTGTTGCACACCGTGGGTATGCAGGCAAGGAGTTTCACTGTGGCGTGTCACCTGTGACAATAGAGTATTCATTCAAATGAGAAAATAAACAGAGTGAGAAATATAGTGTTACCATTCCAGAGAAAGTGAGTTAGAACAACTTTGATCAGTATGATTCTGCCTCCTGAACACCGATAAATTAGTGTGCGTATCAGTGCTGAATAATGATAATCAATATCATTATGCATTATGTCTGAAGAATGGTCTCGACCCGAAACATCACCCACTCACTCCTCCTCTCCAGAGACGCTGAGTTACCCAGCTTTTTGTGTCTATCTTCAGTTTAAACCAGCATCTGCAGTTCCTTCTTACTCATTGTGCATCAGTACATTGTAGACATTTACAAGTACACTGATAATAAAAACCTAAACCTAAAAAAGCATGATTTTTTTCACTCTTCTTAGGACTTTTGTCCTAAGCTTACGTTAGTTTAGTTTAGTATAGTTTAGAGATACGGCCCACCAGGTCCACACCGACCAGTGATCCCCGCACATTTACACTATCCTATACCCTCCAGGGACAATTTTTACATTTACCAAGCCAATTAACCTACAAACCAGTATGGCTTTGGAGTGTGGGAGGAAACCGAAGTTCTCTGAGAAAACCCACGCAGGTCACGGGGAGAACGTACAAACTCCGTACAGACGGCACCCACAGTCAGGATCGAACCCGGGTCTCCGGCGCTGCATTCGCTGTAAGGCAGCAACTCTACCGCTGCGCCACCGTGCGATATTGATGGCTAATAGTTAGTATGTAGGGATGTGGATTGTGACAGGAAACCTCAGACAAAGCCTGACAGGAATTCCATTGATTACCCATGCACTCATCATTGTAACAGAAATTTGGATCTACTGTTAACGAATTTAGACTTGTGGATAATCATCTCATTCTGTTTGTGACCTAGAATCTGTTTATGACTCAGAAGTCTTTCTGAGTCCCATTCTGTAATTAAGACCTCGAGTTAATGGTAATCAAGTTTCTGAGTAATCTTTTCATCTGGAAATGTAAAAAATGTACCAAAGTCACACTTGACAGGTTAGCTCTTGGTGGCCTGCTGCTGTGGCCCAGTTTAATAAATCGCCCATTATTTCAAATAACGTGGCCTTTCCATTTTGCATATATGAAATATGGAGTATCCAGAATCTGACGAAGGGTCTCAACCCAAAACGTCTCCTATTCCTTTTCTACAGAGATGCAGTAAGCTCTGCATTCCCCCTCTCTCCATCCCTCCCCCACCCAGGTTGCATCAGCTTCTTGTTCTCACCTAGCAAACAGCTAACAATGTTCTGTTTCCTTTATCAACGTTACTTTTTTTGTATATCTTTCATTCATTTGTTCTATATCTCTCTACATCATCGTCTATACTCTATATCTCTCTTTTCCCTTTCCCCTGACTCTCAGTCTGAAGAAGGGTCTCGACCCGAATCGTCGCCCGTTCCTTCTCTCCAGAGATGCTGCCTGTCCCGCTGAGTTACTCCAGCACTTTGTGCCCATGCTGTCTGTCCCGCTGAGTTACTCCAGCTTTTTATGTCTATATCCGGAGACAAGTGCTGATTGCCAGATTTATGGAGGCAAGGTTCCAGGGAGTGATCTGATCCAACTCAGAGGAGAGAAAGAGCAGCTAATCTGAACAAGGTCAAAGCGGTCGGAAGGAAGCGGGTTTGTTCAACGCGGGATTTCTATAAGGGAGGAGATTGGAATTCATGTGGAATTCATGTCACAGACGGCTGTGGAGGACAAGTCAATGGATATTTTTCATTGGAGATCAACGTGTTCTTGATTAGTATGGGTGTCAGGGGTAATGGGGCGAAGGTAGGATAATGGGGTTGAGAAGGAGAGATGGATCAGCCATGATTGAATGGCGGAATAGACTTGATGGGCCGAATGGCCTAATTCTGCTCCTAGAACTTATGAACATGAATTTTTGAGAGTTGGGGGAAATCAGACTTTAATACAAAAGGCTGGTGCTGTGAATGTGAAACTAAATTAGAGACTGGGCTAGCAAAGGGGTGGAGGAAAATGGCGGCGCTGCCCTAGCAACTGCGGCTTACCTGCGGTCCGTTTGTCTTTTGTGTTTTTTGTTGTTTTTTGTCTTAATTGTAGTGTTTAGATGTGGTGTTTTTTGTGGTTGTGTACTATGTGTGGGGGGGGAGGGGAAACTGTAAAATTGTCTCTTCCGAACGGAGGCCTGACCTTTGTTTTCTGGGTGGTGTCTCCGTTCCCGCTGCGGCCTACCATCGGCCAAACACCTGGAGCTGGCGGCCTCCAGCTAGGACCACCTGGGGCTCTGGTTCGCAGAGCCCACGGACTGGACTCACCACCTGCAGAGCTGGCTGCCTTCGGAGGCTGTGGTGGCACTGCGGGAGTGGCTGCGACTCGCCTTCGGAGGCTCCGGAGGCTTCTTCGGCCACGGGCCGCGTGGACGTCGAAAGCTCGGAGCCCCTGCCCTGGGTGGGGGCCGACATCAGGAGCTCCGGCAGCGGCAGCGTCTTCGCCCGCCCCGGATTGCGGGGCTTGGGTCGGCCCGCCGCGGACATTTCACCATCCGGCGCGGCCTGGAACGTGGCAACTTCAACAGCCTGACCGCGGGAGAAGACGGCAGGGGAAGAGAAAAGACATTCTGGCCTTCCATCACAGTGAGGAGGGGACTGGAGGAGACTCACTGTGATGGATGTTTCTTTTTTTGTTTTGTGTTGGTTTGTGATTGTGTGTATAATTGCTTATTTTTATAGCTCTTATTGTTGGACTGTGGGTGACAAAATCTCGTCCAAAAGACTTGTTTTTTTGGATGACAATAAAGGTTATTCTGATTCTGATCCAGCAGTGCTCATCTCTGAACAGTCTGAAGAAGAATCTTGACCAGAAACGTCATCCATTCCTTCTCTCCAGAGATGCTGCCTGACCCGCTGAGTTACTTGAGCTTTTTGTGTCTTTCTTCTAGTGTTCTTCTCTATATAATCATAATCATACTTTATTAGCCAAGTATGTTTTGCAACATACGAGGAATTTCATTTGCCATACGGTCATACCAATAAAAAACAACAAAACACACAAAAAACATTTTACTGTGAATATCCACCACAGTCCTCACTTTGATGGAAGGTGAAAAAAAGTTCAATCTCTTCCCTTCTTTGATCTCCCGCGGTTGGGGGCCTCGAGCCTTCCATTGACGGGGTGATCGTGGCTCCCGTAGCCGGTGGTCGGGACCTCAGCGTCGGGGAAATCAAGCTCCCGCATCGGGGGAGATCTCAGCCCCCCGTGCCGGGCGATTGGATCCCGGGTCGGGGCTAGTCGAACCTCCTGCGTCTTGGTAGCTTCCCGACATCAGTCCCTACCCAAGACTGCGAGCTCCTCGATGTTGGAATCCGCAGGCCGTGGTTGGAGCGTCGATCCCAGGCAAGGGATAGTAAGTCCCATAGTAAGTCCATGGCCCCACGGTGGCTCAAAGTCAGTCCAGCGCAAGGCCGCCAACTCCATGTTGTTAGACCGCAGAGTGACCAGAGATACGATCCGGAAAACAATCGCATCTCCGGCAAGGTCAGAGATTGAGAAAAAGTTTCCCCCGACTCCCTCCCTCCCCCATCCCCCACACAAAACAAACCAGAGAACATTAACACAAACTTTTTAAATCACACTAAAAATAACAAAAAATATCAGCTGACGATTGATTGAATTGATTGAAAGATGCAGCATGAAAACAGGCCCTTCAGCCCATCGAGTCCACGTTGACCATTGATCACCCATTCACACCAGTTTCACGTTATCCCACTTTCTCATTCCCTCCCCACACTCCAGGGCTATTCCACAGAGGAACAATTACCTTACAAACCGCACGTCTTTGGGATGTGGAACACTCGGAGAAAACCCACGGAGTCTCAGGGAGAACTTGCAAACTCCACACAGACAGCGCCAGAGGCCAGGATCGAACAGGGGACTCGGGCGCTGTGAGGCAGCAGCGCTACCAGCTGCCCCACTGCACGGTTAAAGCACGGGCTGGTGATGAAATCAATAAATGGGGGCATTACCGTTGGGCAAAGGACACCTTTCAGAGTTAGCAAACAATCATATGGCAGGAACTTTAAATCAGAAACCTGGCCCATTCCTAACTAGAACATCACCTCTCACTGCTGCTACAGACCACCGACAGTGATCCAGTATCAGCTTGTTGACAAAGTTGAGCCTCATTGTTTTTATTGAGCCCTGGAGATTTGTCGGCGGTAACTGGATCTGAGTGTAGCCCTCCAGAGATGTGATGATCATCAGTGACTGACAGCCGGCTCAGCGGGGCAGCATGGGGGCTGTGATTGCAGCCACTGGCGGAGGGACAGGACAATGAGTGGGTTCTCCCACAGTCGTGGGTACGGGACGGTGTGACCAGGGTCAGAGACGCCCTTACCTGCTGTGACGCTGGCAAAGAGCCTGGCCCAGCATCCCCCCCACCCCCCCAACGACAACAGACGACTGGCACCGTGACCTGCGCTGCCAGTCACTGGAGGCTGACAACTGTAACGTCCAGGTTCAGGAGCAACCTCTTCCCCACAGCCATCAGGCTATTAAACACTGCAACCTCTAAATAAGCTGCAAAGTACATAGACTATCTAAGATGGACACAAAAGGCTGGAGTAACTCAGCGGGTCAGACAGCATCTCTGGAGAGAAGGAACAGGGGACATTTCGGGTCGTGACCCTTCTTCAGACCTTTCTTTAGGTCTCGTCCCGAAACGTCACCTATTCCTTTTCTCCTGAGGTGCTGTCTGACCAGCTGAGTTACTTCAGTTTAAACCAGCATCTGCAGTTCCATCCTATACATAGACTACTTACCCACCTACCTCCCTATCTGCCTGCCTGCCTGCCTGCCTGCCTGCCTGCCTGCCTGCCTGCCTGCCTGCCTGCCTGCCTGCCTGCCTGCCTGCCTGCCTGCCTGCCTGCCTGCCTGCCTGCCTGCCTGCCTGCCTGCCTGCCTGCCTACCTGCCTACCTACCTACCTACCTACCTACCTACCTACCTACCTACCTGCTGCCTTATCACTGGATGTCTTAGACCAACATCAACTGACAGCCGATACATACTATCTGGCGTAGCACCACCAGAGATACGTCGCAGTGTAGCGAGCAGTAGAGAACGCCATCACCAGACCACTGATGTACCACATCCCCTATTCGGCCATGAACCCGCAAAGAGTCGGCTAAAGTCCAGGAAAAGCCTCCTCAGCGAAGTTGAACCAAATGCTGAAGCTGAGGGTACTAGAGTTGCATTATGGGAAGAGAGACTAACCAATCTCCCATCAACGACATCCATGTCCATAAGTGCCAACGAACTTCCTCCTGGGACTGAATCAAGCTGGGCTGAATGGAAATGCCTCAACAGACTGAGAGCTGGTACTGGTCGCTGTAAAGCCACTCTCAACAAGTGGGGTTATAGAGAGGCTGAAGACGTCATCAGCATATGTGGCACTGAGCTACAAACTATGGAGCACCTGTTGAGACGTCCTCTATTGGAGCACGAATGCAAAGCTGAGGACCTTGCAGAGAACAATGATACTGCTAAGAATTGTGTTCAGTTTTGGCTGAAAAACAATGTCTAGCATGTTGTGGACACGGTAAGAAAAAGAAGTGTAAATTGTCCTGAGTGTGTAGGAGAGTGTTAAAGTGTGGGGATCACTGGTCAGTGTGGACCCGATGGGCTGAAGGGCCTGTTTCCGCACTGTATCTCGAAACTAAACTAAACTAAATTAAACCTCATCGACACCAACCGTGATGCCAATATAACAAAGTGCAGGAGGAACTCAGCAAACCCGACACCATCTGTCAAGGGAAAGGAGTCTTCTTCTTTTTCTTGCGTTTGAGGCAGCGGAAGTTATGTTACGCCCTCCAGGCGCTGTAGCCAGTGCAATGTGCTGTTGTCGAGGGCCGTGAGGTCTACCCCTCCACCAGGGGGACGGAGGACAACGCAGTGTAAAATGCCGTGCTGCGCTGTTTGCTGGTCTTCTCCACACACTCAGACTGCTGATGGATGCAACCCCCAACGATGCATGTTGGCGTTGGACCGGCCGACCCCTGTGCGGAGCCGGTTCAGGGAGTCTGAAGAAGCATCCTGACCTGAAACGTTGTTTGTCCATTCCCTCCACAGATGCTGCTTGACCTGCTGAGTTGCTCCAGCATTTTGCATTTTTTCAGAAGAAAGGTCCCAGCCCAAAAAGTCAATGATCCATGTTCCCCGCAGATGCTGCCTGGCCCGCTGAGTTGCTCCAGCATTTTGCATTTTTTCAGAAGGTCCCGGCCCCAAAAGTCAATGATCCATCTTCCCCACAGATGCTGCCTGGCCCGCTGAGTTACTCCAGCACTTTTGTGTCTTGTTGTGAGCTGCAGTAGCATGGACCCAACACAAGGGAGCAGCGTGACTCAGTGCAGCGGCCCCACCGCTGCCAAGTTTACGGAACTACGAGCCTGTTGTCAGGCAACTCTCCCGGGTATACCAGCATTTCTATTCAGGGAACCGCCGCGTGACTGACCCTTCTGGGAGCGAGAAACTCTCTGTTCTGAGTAGAGACGCAACCTTTTTAAAAAAAACTGTAAACAGAATTCAAAGGAATGGAAATAATTAGCGGCCATCCGTGTGCCAGGGCAGGGGTGTGGGGGTCTCTAATCGGCCGGCCTATCCCTTGTGGCCCATTGCTCTTGTTGAAGCAACAAGCACTGACTACCGAGCCCAACAGTCACGGCTCTCTGTTCTCATCGAGACGGCCCAGCTGTGTTTACTCGGAACAGTTTCATTATCGCACTGAGTCCAGCAAAGGAAACTTTCAACATTTTTCCATCAGCTTGAAGGCTGCACTTTCAGAGAGGGATGTGCATGGTTTTGTGGTTCTCACAGATAAAGGGGACGCACACAAATGACCGACGCGTGGACTCTTCCCGCGGTAGAAACACTGGTCTGCTCTGTGCAATAATGTCCCACCAGCCTTCATAAATCAGATGTCGTCAAACTGCAAAGGGGACAGAGAAGATTTACGAGGATGTTGGCAGGACTCGAGGGCCTGAGCGACTGGGAGAGGTTGAGCAGGCTAGGACTTTATTCCTTGGGAGCGCAGGAGGATGAGGGGTGATCTTATAGAGGTGTACAAAATCATGAGAGGTATAGATCGGGTAGACGCACAAAGGGTTGCCAACTATCTCACTCCCAAATAAGGGACAAGGTGACGTCACCGCCCCATGCCGCACATGACACCCAGCCTGCGGCCACGTGCTCCCGCTCCACCAATGGCGGCCGCCCGGGCCGGGAGGCGGATTGCAATGCAACCTCCATTAGGCGAACACACTCGGCCCCGCTCCCCGAACACACTCCGTTAGCCTACAGTGTCCAGGCCTACAGTGGGCCAGGGGCCTACGCTGTCTGGGCCTACAGTGTCCAGGCCTACAGCGCCCCCCGGGCCTAATACGGGGCAAGGGTGGTCCCGTACGGGACAAACGAATTTAGCCCAAAATACGGGATGTCCTGGCTAATATGGGACAGTTGGCAACCCTAGACGCCCTTACAGTAGATGGAGTCTTTTCATTGTACCTCAGTACACGTGACAATAAACAATGTTTGGGATACTGGGTGGAGTATTAATCACATTCATATCAGTTTAATATCTGAGCAGGCCATTTAAAAGGCAAGTTGTGAAACACAAACTTGGGGGAAGGGGAGGGCTGAGAAATGGAGTGCTGTCTCCCACATAAGTACTTTCTCAGTAAACAATTTTAAATGAGATTAACAGATAATCTCACTGATCAGTGCCAAAGTTTCAGAGGCTGAATGTTCTACAACTGTCTCCATGCAGCTAAGATTCCTCATTGAGATACACGTCTTCCCATCAGTGGACCTGTTGTGGGCCCGACACAGACTGTGGGAGCAGTGCTTTGGTTGGAGGTCCCGGGCAGCTGGGACAGCTATTGTTGACGTGAAGGAACCCAGATTACCTCCAGATCACAGTTGCACTGAGTGAAAAAGGGTCCTGACCCGAAACGTCACTGTTTAGTTTAGTTTCAAGATACAGCGCGGAAACAAGCTCTTCGGCCCTTTGGGCCCGCACCGACCAGCAATCCCCGCACATTAACACTACATTACACACACTAGGGACAAGTTACACTTACACCAAGCCGTTGAACCTATAAACCTGCACGTCTTTGGAGTGTGGGAGGAGACCGAAGATCTCGGAGAAAACCCACGCGGTCACGGGGAGAACATACAAACTCCGTACAGACGGCGCCCGTAGTTGGGATCGAACCCGGATCTCTGGCGCTGCAAGCGCTGTAAGGCAGCAGCTCTATCGCGGCACCAATGTGCCGTCACTTATCCATGTTCTCCAAAAAATGCTGCCTGACCCACTGAGGTACTGCATTACTTTGTGCCTGTTATTGCACCGTTAGATTTCAGTTCAGCATACAAACGCTGAAACGGTCATGGGATATCTCCAGGTTTATCATAAGGTGATAAGTGATGGGTGTATCATGCCTGATCTATCTCTCCCTCCTAACCCCATTCTCCTGCCTTCTCCCCATAGCCTCTGCCACCTTTGCACATTCTCTGGGCAAGCATTCACTCTACACTGGTCTGGGTCACGCTTCAAACAATAACTGTCCTCAGCTCCCAAACTTTTTATAACAGTTTTACAGTTTTCGAATGGAGATATGCAGCATGCAAACAGGCCCTTTGGCCCGTCGAGTCCATGTTGACCATCAACCACCCATTTAGCCTTGGTCTGAAGAAGGGTCCCAAACCAAAATGTCACCCATCCTTTTTCTTCGGTGATGCTGCCTGACCCGCTGAGTTCCGCCAGCAGATAGTCACGGGGCATCAACATGTAAGAATATCTGCAGAGATGGGGTTGTGATAATTGACTTCCAACATCCACAACTATTATTGTGAGGTAGGTCCCAACCATGAGAGTGCTTTACCCTTGATACCCGTTGTCTCAAGGCTTTACCTGGGTTCCCTGATGCCACCTTCAGTTAAGTCAAAGACACGTGCTCTCTTTTCAACTCTGGAATACAGCTCGTTAATCCATGCAGGGTTTCCGTGATGAAATCTGAAGCCAAGAGTTCCCAACGAAACCCACAGTGAGCATTGGTAAGAAGGTTATACGTAGATTTGCGAGAGTTCTTTGATAGCGCTGTCACCAACCTTCATCAATTTGTGTAAGAAGGAACTGCAGATGCTGGCTTAAACCGAAGATAGACATAAAAAGCTGGAGTAACTCAGCGGGACAGGCAGCTTCTCTGGAGAGATGGAATGGGTGACGTTTCGGGTCGAGACCCTTCTTCTGAAGAAGGAATGGGTGACGTTTTGGGTTGAGATCCTTCTTCTGAAGTAGGGTCTCGACCCGAAATGTCACCCATCCTTTCTCTCCAGAGATGCCGCCTGTCCCGCTGAGTTACTCCAGCTTTTTGCGTCTACCTTGATCACTTTGTTGATCGGATCATGGTGTTGAAGGGTCACACCACATGGAAGTTCTCGGAGTTTTGCGATCTACTGTGGCCGGATTGTCCTGAGACCCACCATCATTAGCCCCTGAGAAAAGAGGATTCTCATTTGGGCGGCACGGTGGCACAGCAGTAGAGTTGCTGCCTTACAGTGTTTGCAGCGTCGGAGACCCGGGTTCGATCCCGACTACGGGCGCTGTCTGTACGGAGTTTGTACGTTCTCCCCGTGACCACGTAGGTTTTCTCCGAGATCTTCGGTTTCCTCCCACACTCCAAAGACGTGCGGGTCTGTAGGTTAATTGGCTGGGTATCAGTGTAAATTGTCCCTGGTGTGTGTGTGTAGGATGATGTTAATGTGTGGGGATCGCTGGTCGCGCTGTATCTCTAAAATAAAATAAACTAAACTACCAGAAACCGTCAAGACTAGTTTGTTGACAGGATCCAGGAGATTAGAGTTTAGAGTTTAGTGAGATACAGTGTGGAAACAGGCCCTTTGCCCCAGCGAGTCTGCGCCGACCAGCGATCCCCGCACACTCACACTATCCTACACACATTAGGGACAATTTAAAATGTTTACCAAGCCACTGGCACTGAAAGGCAGCAACTCTACCGCTGCGCCAATGTGCCATCACTTATCCATGTTCTCCAAAGATGCTGCCTGACCCACTGAGTTGCTGCAGTACTTTAACAATAATAATAATAATAATAAGAAGAAGAATAATAACTTTATTTATATAGCGCTTTTCATGCAATTGAATGCAGCCCAAAGTGCTTTCCACAAAATCAAACACAGGTCTCAACAAAAATACAATTTAAAACAGTAAAGACATTGGCTGTTAATAGCATACAAAGCACAAATTTATATAAAAATGTAAAGTGTAAAATGTAATATTGAGAATGTGAAAAGACAAACGAAGTAAAGTCTGTTAATAGCTTGATTAAAAATATATGTTTTTAACTGGCGTTTAAAGATGTCAACTGAGTGGGCGTCTCTCATGGCCCTGGGTCGGGCTATGATTATGGTACCTGTTATTGCACTGTTAGGTTTCAGTTCAGCATACAAACGCTGAGACGGTCATGGGATATCTCCAGGTTTATCATAAGGTCATAAGTGATGGGAGTATCAAGGTTTACTAGGTTAATTCCCGGAATGGCGGGACTGTCATATGTTGAAAGACTGGAGCCACTCGGCTTGAGTTTAGACTAGACTGGAATTTAGAAGGATGAGAGGGGATCTTATCGAAACATATAAGATAATTAAGGGGTTGTACACATTAGAGGCAGGAAACATGTTCCCAATGTTGGGGGAGTCCAGAACCAGGGGCCATAGTTTAAGAATAAGGGGTAGGCCATTTAGAATGGAGATGAGGAAAAACTTTTTCAGTCAGAGAAAGTAAATCTGTGGAATTCACTGCCTCAGAAGGCAGTGGAGGCCAATTCCCTGAATGTATTCAAGAGGGAGCTAGATAGCTCTTAAAGATAGCGGGAACGGGGTACTGATTGAGAATGATCAGCCATGATCACATTGAATGATGGTGCTGGCTCGAAGGGCCGAATGGCCTACTCCTTCACCTATTGTCTATTGTCTATTGTCTATTGTCTGATCTATCTCTCCCTCCAAATCCCATTCTCCTGTCTTCTCCCCATAGCCTCTGCCACCTTTGCACATACTCTGGGCAAGCATTCACTCTACACTGGACTGGGTCACGCTTCCAACAATGACTTCCCTCAGGCTTATGACTCCCAATTTACAGTTTTATTACAGTTTTTGAATGGAGAGATGCAGCATGCAAACAGGCCCTTTGGCCCGTCGAGTCCATGTTGACCATCAACCACCCATTTAGCTTTGGGCTGAAGAAGTGTCCCAACTCAAATGTCACCCATCCTTTTTCTTCAGTGATGCTGCCTGACCCATTGAGTTACAGCAGCAGATAGCCGTGCGGCATCAACATGAAGAATATCTGCAGAGGTGGGGTTGTGATAATTGACTTCCAACATCCACAACTATTATGGTGAGGTGGAGTCCAGCCATTAGAGTGCTTTGCGACACTGTTACCCAAAGGAGATCGGGAGCTGATTCACCACAAATGAAGTGTCTTTTTTCAAAAAGGGTAACATACCTCCTCCCAATAACCCCTGACACCCGTACCAGTGAAGAATCTATCCACCCCTCCCTTTAAAGAACATCCACCGACTTGGCCTCAACAGCCTTCTGTGACAATGAATTCCACAGATTCACCACCCTCTGACTAAAGAAATTCCTCCTCATCCCCTCCCCAAAGAAGAGACTCTGGTGCGAGACTCTCCCACGAATCCCCGCCACCCCAGATTCCTTCCCTGGACTACCCAAGGATGGCCAAAGCCACCAGCTCCCAGTGCTGACGGTATAGATATCTCCAGTGGTCCAAATGTAACATTAGGACCAGGTCACATGTTCAAGAGACACACAGGGATCCAAACCCACCTGCTAAACAAGCACCTTCCATCCCTGTAACTGGTAAACACCAGAGCTGGATAAAACGTACAATCAGCACAGTTTTTGTTGGACGGGGTTATTTTTAACAATGCGGGACAAGGTCACTTGAGCGGGCTTCTCGATGCCTGATTAGTGTGTTTTGTTACAGCAGAAGCCGTGACATTCATTGTTCTCCACCCGAACCAAGCTGCAGGGAAACGTCACGCCAACAGGAAGCTCGCAGGAGCTGCTGTTTAAGAGCCTGTTTCTCCCTCACTGCCCCTCTGTGACTAAGATGCTTCCTGGCTTCTCATAGTGACTGATGCTGACCTCCGTTCTATTTGGAGTGACGGACTGGATCCAGGCCAGTCGTTGACGGGCAGTTGCTCCAACCCGCACGTTTCAATTCTTCACCCAGCTTCTTGTTCATTAATTGTGTCTCCGTGCTGACCAACAACCTGAGGTGCAACATCAGAGCCATCGAAATCTGCCTGGAATAGAAGAAGCTGACCCAAAACGTCACCAGTTGGAAGAAGGGTCCCAACCTGAGAGGTTGCCTGTCTATTGATTTCCAATTTAATTTTTAATGTACTTTATATTATAAATTTTGAGATACAGCATGGAAACAGGCCTTTCCACCCACCGTCCACACCGAGCGTCAATCTCCTGTTCACACTAGTTCTATGTTATCCCACTTTCTCAAACACTCCCTTCACAATAGGGGCAATTTACAGAGGCCAATTAACCTACAAATCTACACGTTTAGAGATTAGTTTAGTTTAGTTTAGAGATACAGTGCAGAAACAGGCCCTTTCGGCCCACCGGGTCCACGCCGACCAGCGATCCCCGCACATTAACACTATCCTATACCCACTAGGGACACTTTTACATTTACCAAGCCAATCAACCTGCAAATCTGTACGTCTTTGGAGTGTGGGAGGAAACTGAAGATCTCGGAGAAAACCCACGCAGGTCAAGGGGAGAACGTACAAACTCTGTAGTCGGGACCGAACCCAGGTCTCTGGCGCTGCATTCGCTGTAAGGCAGTAACTCTACTGCTCAATTTGCCTTTCACAAATGGATGCCTTCTGACTTCCTACCCTATCTGTGCCAAATGCAACAATAACAGGTAAATAAGAAATCAATGATCAATTATTGCATCATCTCCTGGTGCACTATCCCACCAGACTGGGTTAGTACAGGCACCAAAGTAAATAAAGTAACCATGGTGGTGTAAGGTCTGCAGTGGGTGGGTGGGTGGGTGGGTGGGTCGGGTTGTGGTTAGGGTTGTGCAGGGTGAGGCAATGGGAGTCACTATGATGGTCACACAAGGGACGAGGAGTTGATGTAGCCATGTTCCCCTGTGATGTGTAGGAAGGAACTGCAGATGCTGGTTTAAGCCGAAGAGAGACACAAAAATGCCGGAGTAACTCAGTGGGCCAGACAGCATCTCGGGAGAAAAGGAATAGGCGACGTTTCGGGTCAAGACCCTGAAGAAGCCCGAAGAAGAGTCTCGACCCGAGACGTCACCTATTCCTTTCCTCCAGAGATGCTGTCTGGCCCGCTGAGTTACTCCGGCTTATTTGTGCCTTTCCCTCTGTGATGTGACGTTTCCTCTCAATCAGTAGCAGACGGAGCACCCTGGGGATGTGTTGACGTGACCGCAGTGTGGCAACCACGCCAGCCACGCTGCTTTACAACAATGAGGAGAAGCATCAACATCCCCACCCCCATCCCTTGGGGTCTCTTCCCATTCTGAAAGAGCTCTCATTCACAGTAGAGAAAAAAAAACGAGCCAAGGTTTACAATGCTCCGAAGCTGTTGAATGAACACTTAACCCATTTGGGAAGAATTCCATTGTCTATGATGTGAATGGAGACAAGGATCTTTACATTCATAATCTGGATGGTCCCCCGTGACATTGCTCACATACCCGGCACGTTCTCACAACCAATTATGTCCATGGGTGTTGCCACATTCAATGTAGATGGGCTACAAGCCCGGGTGTGACTGTTCAAAGAGGTGTAGGAGGTGCATGGATCAACTCTCCAATCTAAAATAAACCTTCGGTGGTGGGAAACAGTTTAGAAATAATAATCATGAAACAAAGTTCACCGGCTCGCTTCCGCTCTGAGCTAAAATAGATGAGCAGGCATCCATTTGTGAAAGGAAAATTGTGCTTCGCTAACCTTCAGTTGAATTTTTTAGTTTCGAGACACAGCATGGAAATAGACCGTTCGGCCCACCTACACACACTAGTGACAATTTACAACTCTACCGAAGGCAATTAACCCACAAACCTGTATGGCTTTTATTCACAAAATGCTGGAGTAACTCAGCAGGTCAGTCAGCATCTCAGGAGAGAAGGAATGGGTGATGTTTCGGGTCGAGACCCTTCTTCAGACTGATCACACCTGTACGTCTTTGGTGTGTGTGGGAGGAAACCGGAGCACCTAGAGACAAACCAACGCACAAACCCTGTGCAGACAGCACCCACAGTCAGGATCGAACCAGGGCCTCTGCTGCTGTACAGCAGCAACCCTACCGCTGCGCCACCGTGCCGCCCCAATGAACCTGACTGAATTTTTTGAAGATGTAATAAAGAAGGTTGATGAATGGAATGCAGTCGGTGTCATCTTTGGAATTTTTGGAAAGCTTCTGAGAAATCCCATGCTGAAAGGCTGGTTGGACAAGCTGTCTAATGGCATCCCAAGGATTGTGCTTGCATGGGTTTTAAAAGCTGGCTTCAGAGAGAGTAGGGATTTGTGGAAGCCGATGATTCTCAGACTGGGGTGTAGCTGACAGCACCTTTGAAACCCAGTCATTGACAGGACAAGGTTCTTTTGTTACATAAATGCCAGCTCACATACCCATATTCAAGTAATTCCTCAATAACTAGTGGAAGGCATCCTATCCAGATACATTGTTTGGCAGCAGCTCTGCCCAAGACTGCAAACAATTGCAGAGAATTATAGTAGCCCAGTCCATCACTCAGAGCAGTATGAACATTGAATTATAGGGGACTTCTATAAACATAAATAGAAGGGTCCCGACCAGAAATATCACCAATCCTTTTTCTCCAGATATACTGCCTGATGCCTGAGTAAGTCCAGAGTTACTCCTGCACTTTATGTCTATCTTGGTGGTCTGAAGGGCCTGTTTCAGCGCTGTATCTTTTAACTAAACTAAACCTGCTTTGCCATTCAATAAGATCATGACCAATCTAGTTGTAACCTCCAGAAACCTTTTTGCCACTTTATTAAGAATCTATTTGTACCGAGCATTGTGTACCTTAGATGTGGTTTCACCATTGTCCTATATAACTGAAGCATAATATTGTGTAGGAAGGAACTGCAGATGCTTGGTTTAAACCGAAGATGGACACTAAAAGCTGGGGTAACTCAGCGGGTCAGTCAGCATCTCTGGAGAGAAGGAATATATGACGTTTCGGGTCGAGACCCTTCCTCAGACCGAGTCAGGGGAGTCTCAGACAGTGAGACTCAACAAGACGACTTTGAAGCAGGCATGAGTCTCGTTGTCTGTACTCATTTTCACCTCAAGTCAGGTTTATTTGTCACATCCACATACACGATGTGCAGTGAAATGAAAGTGAGCACGGAGCTAACAATGGCCTGTTTCCTTTATCATCATCACTTTTTTGCATATTTTTCATTCACTTGTTCTGTATCTCTCTACATCACTGTCTATACCTCCCGTTTCCCTTTCCCCTGACTCTCAGTCTGAAGAAGGGTCTCGACCCGAAACGTCACCTATTCCTTCTCTCCAGAGATGCTGCCTGACCCGTTGAGTTACTCCAGCATTTTGTGTCTATCATGGCTTATAGGCCCCTGTTGCTCCTCACCCCAGAGTCATGGGTTAAGGGGCCAACACTTGTAAATTTAGAGTTTCTATGTTTGGTTGAAGATTTCAGCAGGGATGAAAATGGAGGGTCAAAAAACACGTAACTAGAGGCCGGTTAACTTAACATTTGTCAGCAGAAAACATTGGAAGCTGATATAGAGTCATAGTGATAAAATGTGGAAACAGGCCCTTCGGCCCAACTTGCCCACACTGGCCAATGTGTCCCAGCTACACTAAACTCACCTGCCAGTCCTTGGCCCATATCCCTCCAAACCTGTCCTATCCATGTACCTGTCTAACTGTTTCTTAAACTTTGGGATAGTCCCAGCCTCAACTACCTCCTCTGGCAGCTCCTGCCATACACCCACCACCCTTTGTATGAAAAAGTTACCCCTCAGATGCCCATAAAACCTTTCCCCCTTCACCTTAAACCTATGTCCTCTGGTCCTCGATTCACCTAACCTGGGCAAGAGACTCTGTGCATCCGCCCGATCTATTCTTCTCATGATTTTATATAGCTCCAGATGACCACCCCTGTGGATTGGGTGATGTTTCGTGTCAAGTCTGAAGAAGGGTCTCAACCCAAAATGTCACCCATTCTTTCTATCCCGAGATGCTGCCTGGCCTGCAGAGTTACTCCAGCGTTGTGTGATTGAAACCTGCATGCTTCTTCTGCATCTTGTTAATGTATCCAGACATGGAATGTGAGCTGTCAATGACCGTAACTTGCCTGGACTTTGCTCAGTCCCTGAGCACTGCTCTGATCACAACCTTATCTATTGTTTCAGTTCCTTTCACTGTGTCATTTCCCTATGATTTGTGCTGTGTCCAGGACCCAGTAACAACAGATGTGCTTATCATTCTCCAGGCTTCCTCTGGGCAAGGTGTGTTTGTGTCTGACGTGCTCTTTAATCATTCTCCTGAGCTCTGGGAGCTTGGACTTTGGCCATTTCTCGTTTCCTCTCCTTCCTGCGCGTGAACCTGGAACAGGCATTGCTCGTCCATTCATTGAAGTGACCGTCCTTCTGAATGCAACAGAGGTTCTGGTCGGCAACCCGAACACCCAGGAACGAACGCGTGTCCACAAAGACTGGTGGACACTTGCCCGGTCCATCACTGGGTACCGACCTTCCCACCAACGAAGGGATCTACAAGAGGCACTGCCTCAAAAAGGCAGCATCATCAGAGACCCACACCACCCTGGCCACGCTCTCATTTCACTCCTGCCATCAGGAAGGAAGTACAGGAGCCTGATAACCGTGACCTCCAGGTTTAGGAACAACCTCTTCCCAACAACCATCAGGCTATTGAACTCTACAAACACCAACTAAACTGTAGGTATTTATTCACAAAATGCTGGAGTAACTCAGCAGGTCAGGCAGCATCTCAGGAGAGAAGGAATGGGTGAGGTTTAGGGTCAAGACCCTTCTTCAAACTGAGCATCAGGGGAGAGGGAGAGACTGTCTCAGTACACATGACAACTAAACACATTTTTACTCTCTTAACTTTAAATCTAGCCCATCTGCTTCACCGCGATATATCCTCTCTTACAAAGTAAAGTAAAGAACTTGCATTTATTTCTCCTTTCACAAGTTCAGTGTCCTCATGAGGTCGGTGATTGACTGGGTCTAGGCCACACGATGCAAGCATTTATGCACATCAGTCTCCCACATGAACCAATAAAACACAAATGGTATGCTTCAGTAGAGTCACAGATTCATACAGTGTGGAATCTGGCCCTTCGGCCCAACTTGTCCATGCCAGCCAAAATGCCCATCTAAGATACATTCCTTTTGCCCACATTTGGCCCATGACCCTCTGAACCTTTCCGATCCACATGGTGACTTTTTAAATGCTTTTATAGTACCTGCCTCAACTGCTTCCTCTAGCAACTTGTTCCAAATATCCACCATCCTTTGAGTGAAGAAGTTGCCTCTCAGGTTCCTGTTAAATCTTTCCCCTCTCCCCTTAAATTGATGTCCCCTGGTTCTTGGTTGCTCTACCCTGCGTAAAAGACTGCGTATTCACCCTACCAATCTCCTCATGAAATACCTCATGAGGAGAACTCTTGTTCAGGTAGCACAAGAGAGAGAATGTAACTGAAACGGAAATAGGGAAAACAAGGAACTGCAAGTGCTAGTTTACAAAAGAAGCCCCAAACTGCTGGAGTAACTCAGCAGATCAGGCACCATCTCTGGAGAACATTGATAGACGATGCCACAGGTCGGGTCCCCTCTTCAGACTGAATCTGGGGGGAGGGGAGAATTTCCTCTTTTCCCCTCCCACTTACCTTCAGTCTGAAGTAGTTATACCTAGAATAAATACTGAGTTTGAAGAAGGGTCGTGACCTGCAATGTCACGGATCCATGTTTTGCCGAGATGTTGCCTGACCTGCTGAGTTGCTGCAGCACTTTGTGTTCTATACAAGATTCCAGCATCTCCAGTTCCTCGTGTCTCGAGACATTGACCTGGACATCAGAGAGAACTCCACTGCCCTCCTTTTTAGCATCTTCTCATATTCACCTGTGAGAGAAACACGAGGACCATGGAGATGGTATCGAGCCTCGGAAAGATTAATAAGGGGTGGAAACTACATGTATATTTCTGTTCGAGACCCTTCTTCAGACTGAGAGTCAGGGGAAAGGGTAACAAATAGCATTCCCCCCTCCCCTGACTCTCAGTCTGAAGAAGGGTCTTGACCCAAACCGTCACTTATTCCTTCTCTCCAGAGACGCTGCCTGTCCCGCTGAGTTACTGCAGCTTTTTGTGTCTATCTTCAGTTTAAACCGGCATCTGCAGTTCCTTCCTAAGCATGTATATCTCTGTTTTAGTTTGCAGATGCATCATAGAAATAGGCCCTTCGGTCCACCGAGTCCATGCTGACTATCGATCGCCTGTTCACTGGTTCTGTTATCCCACTTTCTCATCCACTCCTCACACACCAGGGGCAATTTACAGACTCCAATTAACCTACAAACCCACACATCTCTGGGATGTGGGAGGAAACCGGAGCACGCTGAGGAAACATGCGCGTTCACAGGGAGAACGTTCAAACTCCACGCAGGAGGCCTCTGAGATCAGGATTAAACCTGGGTCTCCGGTGCTGAGAGGTAGTGGTATTCCACTGGACACGCAACCATTTAAGGTTTTGTGGCCAGATTCTGCTCGATTTCATTCACTTTTTTTAGATTTTTTTTTAGATTTAGAGATAAAGCGCGGAAACAGGCCTTTCGGCCCACCGGGTCCGTGCCGCCCAGCGATCCCCGCACATTAACATTATCCTACACACACTAGGAACAATTTTTACATTTACCCAGTCAATTAACCTGGCTTTGGAGTGTGGGAGGAAACCGAAGATCTCGGAGAAAACCCACGCAGGTCACCGGGAGAACGTACAAACTCCGTACAGACGGCGCCCGTAGTCAGGATCGAACCTGAGTCTCCGGCGCTGCATTCGCTGTAAGGCAGCAACTCTACCGTTGCACCACCGTGCCGTGACTTTGTTTATACATGCAGGAAACATTGGAGGATAAGGCTGAACTAGTCTCATCCAGCTCACTGGACTATTGGTGAGTGAAAGCTGCAAGGTTATCCTGATACAGGATGCCACGCATGCATTTTCACAGATACCATACTTATAGTTTAGTTTAACTCAGTTTAGAGGTACACCTAGGAAACAGACCCTTTGGCCCGCCCAGTCGGCACTGATCAGCGATCACCCCGTACTCTAACACTATCCTACACACACTAGGGACAATTTACAATTTTACCAAAGTCAATTAATCTACAAAACCTGTATGTCTTTGGAGTGTGGGAGGAAACCAAAGATCTCGGAGAAACCCCATGCAGGTCACGGGGAGAACGTACAAACTCCGTACAAACAGCACCCGTAGTCAGGATCGAACCAGGCAGCAATTCTACCGCTGCGTCACTGTGCCGCCATTGTGTATCACCCTTTTGTACCTGGTGTACCTAGGAAAATAACTGCAGATGCCGGTACAAATCGAAGGTATCACAAAATGCTGGAGTAACTCAGCAGGTCAGGCAGCATCTTGGAGAGAAGGAATGGGTGACGTTTCGGGTCGAGTCCCTTCTTCAGACTGATGTGAAGAAGGGTCTCGACCTGAAACGTCACCCATTCCTTCTCTCCAAGATGCTGCCTGACCTGCTGAGTTACTCCAGAATTTAGTGATACCCTTTGTGATACCTGATCCATTAGAGGTTTGTTGTTGAACTAATTGCCTGGTATTTCTTCTGGAGGCAGTTGCTGCAAAACTCTCCGCAGATGTCTTTCAGTTTGGCAGTCAGAGGTCTTTTGGATTACTTCCCCAAAATCTTTTCCTATCTTGTTTTGGTCATTGTTTTGGAAGCTGCAATCAGCAATGTTTGTTTTGGTCACGCTCTGTCCAAATTAATCCAACATGATTGGGATTACGAACACAAGACAAACTAATGTGAACCAGCATAGATCACCTGGGATACCACAAGGCAGCATTGGACTCTTGCCTGTAGAACACAGTGTGGTGCACTAACGATTTCACAGTGTAACTTGACCAAAATGAGAAATGGACACAGGCCTGGATAGAGTGGATGCGGAGAGAATGTTTCCACTAGTGGGAGAGTCTCGGACCAGAGGTCACAGCCTGAGAATTAAAGGACGTCCCTTTAAGGAGGAATTGCTATAGCTGGAGGGTGGTGAAACTGTGGATTTCTTTGCCACAGAAGGCTGTGGAGGCCGTCAATGGATATTTTTAAGGCAGAGATAGATGGATTCTTGATTAGTGCGGGTGTCAGGGGGTAGGGGGAGAAAGTTTGACCAGATCACACAATGAAAACTATCTATTGCCTCATGATTTTATACACCTCTATAAGATCACCTCACCTCCTGCGGTCCAAGGAATAATGTAGGTTTAATAAGCAAAGTTCAGCTGTAGTATCCCAACTTCTATCCTTAGTATCCTGACTGATGAAGGACAATGTACCAAAAGCCTTCTTTCCAATTTTGAATAAGGTCAAGAGAAACAAATGACTGAACATTTCCTGTTGTGTTTCAGGCACAAATGAATAACATATTCCAAAATAACTCACTTTAATCTCTTTGTTATGCTATATTTAAACCATCCAAACACCTTGATGAGATTCAAGTGCGTAATCCCTCTGTTCATTGTGCGACTGGCCAAACGTTCTAATTGAGCAGTGGTGAACTGGAGTCATGTCTTGGATTCGGAGTGGTGACGATTCTCTGGTCACCACCAGGTGCAACGTGAGGGAAACTGGTTCTCACGAAAACTGTGGACTCACTGAGAAACTTGTATTTGATCTTCAGGAAATAGGTTTCAAGCTTTCAAGGTTTCAAGGTCAGTTTATTGTCACATGTACCAATTAAAGTACAGTGAAATTCAAATTACCACACAGCCACACTAAAGAAAAGCAGCAAGACACATCTATATACCAAAACTCTCGTTTGTTTGTTCGTTTGTTCCTGAACTACAGCTAAAACGGTCCACGATAGCACGACAATTGTAGGCCCACCTTACTCACCATCATCCCTTTGGTGCTAATGGAAGAAGTTTCATTGAAATCGGTGTTATATTTTTAAAGTTATTCACATTTTAAAGTTTAAATCTATCGCCTAGGGAGGGAGGGGGGAGGGAGGGAGGGGGGAGGATAAGGGGGGTAGTGGGGGATGGTGGGGGAGGGGAAAGGGGGAGGGGAGGGGGACGGGAGGGGAGGTAGAGGGGGAGGGAGGGGGAGGATGGGGCGGAGGGGAGGGGAGGTGAGGGGAGTGGGTGCTACACTAATGCAGAAGAGGTTTGGGGCCAACTTGGTCTAATAATTACATAAACGTTAACATAAACATCCACCACAGCAGATTTCCCACATTCCTCACTGTGATGGAAGGCAATAAAGTCCAAACTTCTTCCTCTTTTATTCTCCCGCCTCGCGGCCGTTGAACCATCCGCAGTTGGGGCGGTCGAAGCTCCTGCGGCTTGGAGCTCCCAAAGTCGGTCTCGGACCTGAGACCGCAAGCTTTGTGATGTTAAAGTCCGCAAGCACCTGCGGTGAAGTTCTCGAAGTCGGTCTCCAGCAAAGGCCGCCAACTCCTCGATGTTAGGCCGCAGTGCAGATGGAGATACGATACGGAAAACAAAAATCGCATCTCCATCGTCGTAAGAGATTAGAAAAAGTTCCTGTTCTAAGGCAAGAGTCAGCAATTCCCGGAATGAATGGAATTTTCCAAAAGAATCGTGAAATTCTTTACATCCTGCCTGTGTTGTCATTAAGGTTGATTTTCTCCACGTCAAGTCAAGTCAAGTTTATTTGTCACATACACATACACGATGTGCAGTGAAATGAAAGTGGCAATGCCTGCGGATTGTGCACAAAAATTACAAAAAAATTAGTTAGAATAGGTATGGGTTGACGTTAGGTTGCACAACAGTGGCACAGTGGCGCAGCGGTAGAGTTGCTGCCTTACACCACCAGAGACCCTGGTTTGATCCTGACTTGAGGTTCCATCTGTAGGGAGTTTGTGTGTTCTCCCTGTGACCACATGGGGTTTTTTCCGGGTGCTCCGGTTTTTCCCACACTCCAAAGACATACAGGTTTCTAGGTTAATTGGCTTCAGTATAATTGTAAATTGTGCCTGGTGTACAGGATGGTCCCTGGTGTACATGATTGTCCCTGGTGTACAGGATGGTCCCTGGTGTACAGGATGGTCCCTGGTGTACAGTGATCACTGGTCGGCACGAAGGGCCTGTTTCCGCGCTGTATCTCTAAAGTCCAAAGTAAAATTTTAAATTTCAGTGGACATAATTACATGTTTCTTGCAAATAATTGAGAAAGACATCATCTTGGCGGTCCATGGTGGCGTGACTGAAAATGGCAAAAACTGGGAGGGGGACTAAAAAGTAAAAGTAGAAGGGAAAGATCTAACAGGAACCCGAGGGGCTAGTGTACTCACCCAGAGGGAGGTGGGTACATGGGCAGCCAGAGGAGGTCAATGAACCATTGAAGTGGAAACCTGAGACCTTGGTGGAGCAGACAGACTGAAGTTCCGATGGTGACTATTAGCGTTGAAGGAAAGAGTGCAATGCACTTTCAGGTGGTTAATATGTTTGTTGTGTTCAACAGAGACAACCATTATCCAAATCACGTGTAGGAAAAAATCTGCAGATGCTGGTTTAAATCGAACGTAGACACAAAATGCTGGAGTAATGGGCCTGTCCCACTTAAGCAATTGTTTAGGCGACTGCCGGCGACTGTCAAAGTCATAGCAGGTCGCCAAAATTTTCTTTTACCCTACGGCAATGACCACGACAATGCCGAGTCAGGTCGAGATTACACCGTCTTCGGAAACATCGCAAAATTCCCACGCTGACAATGCTTCTCCGGTGTCCTAATTTTCGCTGAAATCACTGACAAGTCGGTAATTACTCGAGAGTTTTGAAATATAACATCTTGCCCGGGTTATTTGAAAACCAAGCTTCACGGTAACAAGGTATAAACTGGATTGACTTCCAGTTTACTAATAGCAGTATAATGAAATTTAATTTTAAAAGTGGTTAAATGAATTTTTGTGCGGAGTGTGGGCATTCTTTGAAAATGTACGGGAGATGCATATCTGGTTTCTGGGTTGCATATCTGGGTTGGGAGCCCACTTTAAATGTAATCGCTGATGGCCATAAACATCGCAAAAATTCCCGCGCTTACCTGACCGTCAAACTGTCAATATAACAATATAACAATATAACAACTACAGCATGGAAACAGGCCTGTCCGGCCCTACCAGTCCACGCTGACCATTCTCCCTGACCTAGTCTCATCTACCTGCACTCAGACCATAACCCTCTAATCCCCTCCTATCCATATACCTATCCAATTTACTCTTATATAATAAAATCGAGCCAGCCTCCACCACTTCCACCGGAAGCCCATTCCATACAGCCACCACCCTCTGAGTAAAGAAGTTACCCCTCATGTTACCCCTAAACCTTTGTCCCTCAATTCTGAAGCTATGTCCCCTTGTTGGAATCTTCCCCACTCTCAAAGTGAAAAGCCTACCCACGTCAACTCTGTCCGTCCCTCTCAAAATTTAAAAAACCTCTATCAAGTCCCCCCTCAACCTTCTACGCTCCAAAGAATAAAGACCCAACCTGTTCAACCTCTCTTTGTAGCCTAAGTGCTGAAACCCAGGCAACATTCTAGTAAATCTCCTCTGTACCCTCTCCATTTTGTCGACATCCTTCCTATAATTTGGCGACCAGAACTGCACACCATACTCCAGATTCGCCCTCACCAATGCCCTGTACAATTTTAACATTACATCCCAACTTCTATACTCGATGCTCTGATTTATAAAGGCAAGCATACCAAACGCCTTCTTCACCACCCTATCCACATGAGATTCCACCTTCAGGGAACAATGCACAGTTATTCCCAGATCCCTCTGTTCCACTGCATTCCTCAATTCCCTACCATTTACCCTGTACGTCCTATTTTGATTTGTCCTACCAAAATGCAGCACCTCACACTTATCAGCATTAAACTCCATCTGCCATCTTTCAGCCCACCCTTCCAAAAGGCCCAAGTCTCTGTAGACTTTGAAAATCTACCTCACTATCAACTACTCCACCTATCTTAGTATCATCTGCATATTTACTAATCCAATTTGCCACACCATCATCCAGATCATTAATGTAAATGACAAACAACAGTGGACCCAACACAGATCCTTGGGGTACTCCACTAGACACTGGCCTCCAACCTGACATACAATTGTCAACCGTTACCCTCTGGTATCTCCCATTCAGCCATTGTTGAATCCATCTTGCAACCTCACTATTAATACCCAACGATTTAACCTTCTTAATCAACCTTCCATGTGGAACCTTGTCAAATGCCTTACTGAAGTCCATATAGACAACATCCACAGCCTTGTCCTTATCAATTTCCCTGGTAACCTCTTCAAAAAATTCAAGAAGATTAGTCAAACATGACCTTCCAGGCACAAATCCATGTTGACTGTTTCTAATCAGGCCTTGATTATCCAAATAATTATATATATTGTCCCTAAGTATCTTTTCCATTAATTTTCCCACCACAGACGTCAAACTAATAGGTCTATAATTGCTAGGTTTACTTTTAGAACCTTTTTTAAACAAGGGCACAACATGCGCAATGCGCCAATCTTCCGGCACCATCCCCGTTTCTAATGACGTTTGAAATATTTCTGTCATAGCCCCTGCTATTTCTGCACTAACTTCCCTCAATGTCCTAGGGAATATCCTATCAGGACCTGGAGACTTATCCACTTTTATATTTTTCAAAAGTGTCCGTACCTCCTCTTCTTTAATCCTCCTAATTTCCATCACTACTCTACTTGTTTCGCTTACCTCACATAATTCAATATCCTTCTCCTCGGTAAATACCGAAGAAAAGAAATTGTTTAATATCTCCCCCATTTCTTCCGGCTCAGCACATAGCTGACCACTCTGACTCTCTAATGGACCAATTTTATCCCTCACTATCCTTTTGCTATTGACATATCTATAGAACCCCTTGGGGTTTACTTTTACATTACTTGCCAAAGCAGCCTCATATCTTTTTTTCGCTTTTCTAATTTCCTTCTTAAGATTCCTTTTACATTCTTTATATTCCTCAAGAACCTCATTTACTCCCTGCCGCTTATATTTATTGTATATCTCCCTCTTTTTCCGAACCAAGTGTCCAATTTCCCTGGAAAACCACGGCTCTTTCAAATTATTATTCTTTCCTTTCCACCGAACAGGGACATAAAGACTCTGTACTCTCAAAATTTCACCTTTAAATATCCTCCATTTCTCTATTATATCCTTTTCATAAAACAAAAATTTCCATTTCACTCCTTTTAAATCCTTTCTCATCTCCTCAAAATTAGCCTTTCTCCAATCCAAAATCTCAACCCTTGGTCCAGATTTGACCTTCTCCATAATGATATTAAAACTAATGGCATTGTGATCACTAGACCCAAAGTGCTCCTCAACACATACCTCCGTCAACTGTCGCCTCCAATCTACCTGTCAAATGTCCTGACGGTAAATAAATTGGTTAAACACAAGTATTTTATGGTATCTTCAAATGACTTTACTTAATTTAATATTACGTGCTTCTAAAAGCATCTAAGAGAACCTAGCAAACCTGGGGACAGCGTTTGCGACAGCGCCTGCAATAAGCAACGATACCTGGCGACAAGCCAGCTGTCGCCGAGAAATTTAATAACCGGTTGATCCACTACGATTCTTTGAAGACTCCTCACGATCATGCCCACGACACCCCGGTGAACTGTCGGCGACAGCCTAGTCACCGGCAGTCGCCTTAAAATCGCCTAAGTGGGACAGGACCTTAACTCAGCAGGTCAGGCAGCATCTCCGGAGAGAAGGAATGGGTGACGTTTCGGGTCTCGAACAGAAACGTCACCCATTCCTTCTCTCCAGAGATGCTACCTGACCCGATGAGTTACTCCAGCATTTTGTGTCCATCTTATCCCCATCACACTGGCATGGTTTAAGTAGCCTCCTTGAAGAGATGCAACATCTCCAATGGTTCCTGGGAGCCCCTGGCTGATGTTCACCAAAAATAGAGAAGGTGCATTCAGGTGCATTCACTGAGAACCTCTAGGTTAGGGATCTGGAGACCGCTGAGATCGCGTGGAAACGTCCAGAGAACCGAACCATCTCACAAGGCATCCACCCGGCCATTCCATCAGCTTCCTCCGACCTCGCCAATGGAAGAGTTTCCACTTCCCACATTGGCCTCATCAGTCACATCAACACTCGAGGGGAAGTAAGTCATATTATGGAGTTGTCATGTAAAATCATGAGAGGAATAGATCAGGTAGACGCAGAGTGTCTCTTGCCCAGAGTAGGGGAATCGAGAAGCAGAGGGCATGGGTTTAAGGTGAAGGGGAAAAGGTTTAATGGGAATCTGAAGTGTGACTTTTTCACACAATGGGAAGTGAACAAAAAAGTGGAAGGGGAACTAAAATGTATAACCAGAAGGAAAAGATTTACCAAGAATCTGAGGGGCAACGTTTCCACACAGAGGGTAGGCTTTCCATTGTAAATTTACCAGTGCAAGGAATGCTGTCTTATTAACATATCAGGTCACTACATAACTTGTGATATGACTAGAGCTAAATACTCTAACATCCATGGCATACTCTCCCACTCCTCGGTCGAAACTGGTCATAATACTGCAATAGATCAACAAAGGCCCCAAGAGTTTGATTGTCTCGGTCCATTGTGCTGTTTCCTGACACATTCCAAAGTAAGCCACTGGGAATGGGAACACAAGTTTACAGATGCAGATTGATCCTGTGCGTACTGAACTGCACGTGCACTCCCATCTGCTCCCTCAAACTGGATGAGCGGGATTTTTCCTTCTGCCTTCTTCCACAACTTGTACACTTGTTAAACTCTCCAAAGACAGACACAATAAGCTGGAGTAACTCAGCGGGCAGGCACATGCCAAACTCTGGAGCGAAGGAATGAGTAACGTTTCAGGCCGAGACCCTTCTTCAGACCTCTTCATCCTCTCTCACGGTTCTTACCCTCCCTCTGTGATTCCTCCTCCTCTCTGACTATACCACCACGTTTTAACCCAGACTCGCTACCTCTCTCCAGAGATGCTGCCCGTCCCGCTGAGTTACTCCAGCAAGTTTGTGTCTCTCTTTGATTTAAACCAGCATCTGCAGTTCCTTCCAACACATGTTAAACTCCCCATCTATGTTTCAGTGAAGACCCTACTCATACTGACGGTATGGGATCGGAATACTATGCTGGGCCCCTCTTTATTGTTGAATTTGATTCATTGTGTGGGAATCTCCTGAGGGAATGAGCAGATGTGGGTCAGACGGCACATTACAGTGGAGACCACAGATCAGATGAGCCATGGCCCGTCTCAACTTTCGAGGAGGTTTGAGGGGTTGATTTGGCTTAGCGATTTCTTATAGACTCATCTACATCAAACCAACTGGACTGAATAGGATGACTGCATGGACTATTTATTTACAAGTCTACTTCCAAACATTATCCAATAGTAAATCATGTATCTAACCTGAGCCAGACGACCCACAATATCAACAGCACATTCTCTTGGGTTTACAATGGCCTTAATGCAGCATGAAACTGGAGTCCCAAGAATGTTACCATTTTAGTTCATTGTTCGGTCCCCTGAAGTTACTTAAAGTAACCGAAACACAGCAATGGGCAACATTAGCCAAGATGTACGATTGCAGGGTCATCCATCATCCCTGCTGCATCTCAGAGCTAAACACTCATACAGGTAATCAAACCAGGTGTTATTATGTAACGTATGACAATCAACACTCGACTGCTCTACAGCTTTAAACCCCTGTCCCAGTTCGGCGATGTTTTTAGGCGACTACAGACGACTAGGCTGTCGCCACACGGTCGCCGGGGTGTCGCGGGCAAAGAGGAGTTTTTCTGGTCACCGCTGGATTTTGAAAATGTTAATAAAATGTTGGCGACTGTTATTTTGACGCAAATGATCGTAGCTTGACGTCTCCTGACGGGGGCGCTGTCGTAGGTTGGCGCCAGGTGACGAAGGTTGTCGCCGGTGCTGACTTCGGCGAATTCCAAGTGTGGACTTGATCTGATCACCCATCAGTGTAATGTGTCCATAAATGATGTTAGGTTTTGTATGTTTTTGCACTTGTATTCTGTTTAAAGTTTGAATTTTTAAGTTTGAAGTTTATTGAAATTTATTTAAGTTTATTACAATATTTTTGTATGCACTGTTGTATGTTCTCATCAAACTTTTACATTTTTTTGTTTGAATATCAATAAAGGAAATTCTTGACATTTTGATGGAAAATTGATGTATGGGATTAAAAGTACCATTAGCAAATTTGCAGATGATACTAAGTTGGGGGGTAGTGTGAATTGTGAGGAAGATGCAATAAGGCTGCAGAGTGACTTGGACAGGTTGTGTGAGTGGGCGGATACATGGCAGATGCAGTTTAATGTAGATAAGTGTGAGGTTATTCACTTTGGAAGTAAGAATAGAAAGGCAGATTATTATCTGAATGGTGTCAAGTTAGGAGGAGGGGGAGTTCAACGAGATTTGGGTGTCCTAGTGCATCAGTCAATGAAAGGAAGCATGCAGGTACAGCAGGCAGTGAAGAAAGCCAATGGAATGTTGGCCTTCATAACAAGAGGAGTTCCCCCACAATTAAAATGTGGATTATAGAAATGACGGAGACCTTAAACGTGGAAAGAATCAGATTTTCCCTGTTGGACAAACAGGAATTATTCATTGAAACATGGTCTCCTTTTATTGATTACTTAAAGGGTCAGAATAGTTCAGCACAGGAACCTGACTAGCACTCGGACTAAAGAATGAATGAAATGCTATACTTTGGAATGTACGAATATATCTCGAATGAAGTTTTTGTTATTTTAATAAATTTTTCCATTCTTCTTTAACTAATTTTTTCCTTATTTTTATTTATTTTTTTTGTTTTTAGTTATTTTTTCTTTTAAATTGGTTTTTGTTTTTAGTTTTCTTCTCTCTCTTTTCTTTCTTCACTTCATCTACTTCGTTAGCTTTATTTAGTTTATATAAAATAAATTTAAAAAAAAGGGGTAAAAGGTATATAATAATAATTGACAATATTATCAATTCAAAAATGTATGACTGTAAAGATGTAAACAGGTTATGTACCTATCCCCAATAAAATTTTATTTAAAAAAAAAAAAAAAAAAATTATAAAAAAAAATAAAAAAAAAAAAAAAAAAATAACAAGAGGAGTTGAGTATAGGAGCAAAGAGGTCCTTCTACAGTTGTACCGGGCCCTGGTGAGACCGCACCTGGAGTACTGTGTGCAGTTTTGGTCTCCAAATTTGAGGAAGGATATTCTTGCTATGGAGGGCGTGCAGCGTAGGTTTACTAGGTTAATTCCCGGAATGGCAGGCTGGAGCGATTGGGCTTGTATACACTGGAATTTAGAAGGATGAGGGGGGATCTTATTGAAACATATAAGATAATTAGGGGATTGGACACATTAGAGGCAGGAAACATGTTCCCAATGTTGGGGGAGTCCAGAACAAGGGGCCACAGTTTAAGAATAAGGGGTAGGCCATTTAGAACGGAGATGAGGAAGAACTTTTTCAGTCAGAGAGTGGTGAAGGTGTGGAATTCTCTGCCTCAGAAGGCAGTGGAGGCCAGTTCGTTGGATGCTTTCAAGAGAGAGCTAGATAGAGCTCTTAAGGATAGCGGAGTGAGGGGGTATGGGGAGAAGGCAGGAACGGGGTACTGATTGAGAGTGATCAGCCATGATCGCATTGAATGGCGGTGCTGGCTCGAAGGGCTGAATGGCCTACTCCTGCACCTATTGTCTATTGTCTATTGTCTATTGTCTATTGTCTATTGAAGTTATTGTATTTCAGAGCAGTTTCTCCTGGCATCACTTTCAAATAGTCACGATGCAGAATGATTGGAAACCCTACCATACACCCCCTTTTATAAGGAAAGTGGGTGAAACGTGAATTGTCTTCAGTCTTAAGGGTCGTAACTTGTCGCGGGTGGACATAGGTTGTCTTCGGTTGTCGTAGGTTGTCGCCTCTGTGGTCGTAGGTTGTCGTAGGTGTCGTCGTAGGTTGTCGTAGGTGTCGTCGTAGGTTGTCGTAGGTGTCGTCGTAGGTGTCGTCGTAGGTTGCCGCAGGTGTGGTCGCAGCTGGATGTTCTACTCGCGACGATTGGGTCGCCGGTTGTCGGTAGCTTGCCGTTGCATGGCATCGACTAGGTGGTAGGTTGTTGTAGCTTGTCGTAGGCATTGTCGTAGGGGGTTCCAGTCGCCGGTTTTTCGGCGACCTGCTACGACTGTGACAGTCACCAGCAGTCGCCTTAAAAAACGGCTAAGTGGGTCAGACCCTTTAGTCGTCTACAAAAGGCGGAAACTCCACAATGGATTAATGTGATTATTATTATTCTTATTATTCTTATTATTCTTATTATTCTTCCTCCTCCTCCTCCTTCCTCCTCCTCCCTCCTCCTCCTCCTCCTCCTCCTCCTCCTCCTCCTCCTCCTCCTCCTCCTCCTCCTCCTCCTCCTCCTCCTCCTCCTCCTCCTCCTCCTCCTCCTCCTCCTCCTCCTCCTCCTCCTTGTCCTCCTCCGTGTACATATGTGTGCGTGTGTGTGTATACATACACATGTATGTGTGGGTAGACACAAAATGCTGGAGTAGCTCAGCGGGACAGGCAGCATCTCTGGAGAGAAGAAATGGGTGATATTTCGGGTCGAGACCTTTCAGACTGATGTCAGGGGAGTGCTGTCCGAAGAAGGGTCTCGACCAGAAATGTCACCCATTCCTTCTTTCCAGAGATGCTGCCTGTCCCGCTGAGTTACTCCAGCTTTTTGTGTCTTTCTTCGACTACTTGCAAACAAATAATTTCTCTGTGACTTGTTACATGAGACAATAAAGTATTCAATTCAATTCAATTCAAGTCCATAATGTACTGAGCAGGTACAGGCAGCATCTCTGGAGAAAAGAAATAGGTGATGTTTCAGGTCGAAACCCTTCCACAGACCCGGGTCAGGTCTCGACCCAAAACGTCACCTATTCCTTTTCTCCAGAGATGATGTCTGACCCGCTGAGTTACTCCAGCTTTTTGTGTCTTTCTCAGTTTAAACCAGCATCTGCAGTTCCTTCCTACACACTGCTATTGATGTCACTGGCTCAGCATCACCTGCATGTATCCAGTTTTTAAATTATAAAAATAAACCTTATCCAGAATTAAAAATATACACAAAAACTGTGCAAAAGCTCTTCATACATTCACACTGTCCGTACATTGGGCAGTGTCATACACAGTAATGTTCGCACCTATCTTTACACAAAACAACCATCTGAAGAACGGTCTCGACCCGAAACGTCACCCACTCCCTCTCTCCAGAGATGCTGCCTGTCCCGCTGAGTTACTCCAGCATTTTGTGTCTATCTTCGGTGTAAACCAGCATCTGCAGTTCCTTCCAACACCCTTATCACTCATGTGGCCCCCGAGGGTGAAATCCTCCCCTTGTTTGAGGGGTGTCCCCAATGGACTCTGCCCCCCAATGTCCAGCAGCGGAAGGACCCTGGATTGTGGTCCTCCCCCACAGGGCCTTGGTGTTGGCTGCACCGAGCTTCAGTGCGTCCCTCAGCACGTACTCCTGCAGTGTGGAGCGGGCCAGTCGGCAACATTCCCCAACGGACAGCTCGCTCTGCTGAGGATGACAAGTTTCAGGCAGACCAAAGAGTATGATCTTCCATTCTTTACCCTGTGCTCTCTAATCGGATGCTCTACAGACGAGCATACTTCAAGAGGAGTCTCCAAAGGAACAATAGTTGCTCCAGGGAATGTCGTCATTTGGTTTTATTAGGCACAGGAATTTTTTGACAATATGGGAAATTCCTGTTTAGAAAATATTCCTTTGCCGACTGATGTCGGCCCACACTGACATCATCCGGTAAATCAGGTAACACAGGCTTTGTGAAGAATTGTTTATTTGAATATCCTACACTCAGAGGAGCTTTATATGATGAGAAATGATCAAACCTGTGTCGGGATATGATGCACGTTTTCAAAGCCAATTGGTTTCCCCTGTAGAGTGTAACACACAGGGTCATAGTTGCAATTTGAGGGTGACAAAAGGTAGAGGAAACTCAAGAGGAATTTCGAATGTGAAACAAAGGTGGTGGAGCAAGAAACATTGTAGGATTTTAGATAGGAAGTTTTGTTAACTAAGAGGATTCAAGGTTAAAAGAAATGGGCCAAGGGAATATTGTGATTAGGAAGGCAAAGGTGGTGAAGGTTGCTTCCAGTCCGAGACTGCATCGAGGCCAAGAGGAATAGATCGGGTCGATGTTGTCTGACCCGCTGAGTTACTCCAGCGTTTTGTGCCTATCTTCGGTTTAAACCAGCATCTGCTGTTTCTTCCTACACCCTCTGTGCCTGGAAATCACTGTGAGCAATTTTGGGCCCCATATCTGTGGAAGGATGTGCTGGCTCTGGAGAGGGTTCAGAGGAGGTTTACAAGAATGATCCTGGGAATTAGTTGGTTAACCTATGATGAGCGTTTGACAGCACTGGGCCTGTACTCGCTGGAGTTTAGAAGGTTGAGGGGGGGAACTCATTGAAAATTACAGAATAATGAAAGGCATAGATAGAGTGGATGTGGAAAGGATGTTTCCACTGGTGGGAGAGTCTAGGACCAGAGGTCGTAGCCTCAGAATTAAAGAGCGCTCTTTTAGAAAGGAGGTGAGGAGGAATTTCTTTAGTCAGAGGGTAGTTAATCTGTGGAACTCATTGCCACAGAGGGCTGTGGAGGCCAAGTCAGTGGATATTTTTAAGACAGAGATAGACAAATTCTTGATTAGAATGGGCGTCAAGGGTTATGGGGAGAAGGCAGAAAAATGGGAATAGGAGGCAGAGATCAGCCATGATTGAATGGCAGAGTAGACTCGATGGGCCGAATGGCCAAATTCTACTCCTATAACTTGTGAACTTGTGAAATTCTTTTGGAATTCCCTTGTTGTTTTATTGGTGACTACCTTTTATTTATAACCTTCGACCTTGCTCTTCAACAAAGAAGTGTCTTACTTTTTGTTTTTCTTTCTTTTCCTCTTTGTTTTTCATTTTAAAGATCTTGAACTGGTCACCCTCAGTTTCCCTTTACAAGTGGGACTTTTCATCTCAATCGCTTCATCTTTTCCCGATAACGTAAGCTCCCCAGTGCTGCTATCGTTAAGTTTTGATCTTTTACTGCACTCTTTCTGAACCTTTTGAGTCTCCGTACTGCGGCTCATAAACTCTGTGGGCCAAACTGCAGGCACCGTCTAAACAAGACGCAATACATACTTAAGACATGCACATCTAGTCATGTGTGTGTGTGTGTGTGTGTGTGTGTGTGTGTGTGTGTGTGTGTGTGTGTGTGTGTGTGTGTGTGTGTGTGTGATTGTGTGTGTGTGTGTGTGTGTGTGTGTGTGTTGAGTGTGTGTGTCTGTGTGTTGAGTTGTGTATGTGTGTGTGATTGTGTGTGTGTGTGTGTGTGTGTGTGTGTGTGTGTTGAGTGTGTGTGTCTGTGTGTTGAGTGTGTGTATGTGTGTGTGTGTGAGTGCGTGTATGTGTGTGTATGTGTGTGAGTGTGTGTGGTTCTTGGTTCTTGGTCCTCCAACATATTCCAAATGGAATTTAAACTGGAGGTGGCGGAGTATGGACTTAAGCAAGAAGGGCTTCTTGGAGAAGATGAGCTGCCTTAAATATAGTTGTGTCTGGTTGAGTAACTATAGTAGGGTGAAGACTATTCCATGCTTTAATTGTGCGAGGGAAGAATGAATTGCTACACACATGAATGTGTATGTGTGTGTATGTGTGTGTGTGAGTGAGTGTGTGTGTGTGAGTGTGTGTGTGTGTGTATGTGTGTGTGTGTGAGTGAGTGTGTGTGTGTGAGTGTGTGTGTGTGTGTGAGTGTGTATGTGTGTGTGCTGAGTGTGTGTGTGTGTGTGTGTGTGTGAGTGAGTGTGTGTGTGAGTGTGTGTGTGTGTGTGTGTGTGAGTGTGTATGTGTGTGTGCTGAGTGTGTGTGTGTGGGTGTGTATGTGTGTGAGTGTGTATGTGTGTGTGTTAAGTGTGTGTGTGTGTGTGAGTGTGTGTGTGTTGAGTGTGTGCTGAGTGTGTGTGCGTGTGTGTGTGTGTGTGTGTGTGTGTTGAGTGTGTGTGTGTGTGTGTGTGTGTGTTGAGTGTGTGTGTGTGTGTGTGTGTGTGTGTGTGTGTGTGTGTGTGTGTGTGTGTGTGTGTGTGTGTGTGTGTGTGTGTGTGTGTGTGTGTGTGTGTGTGTGTGTGTGTGTGTGTGTGTGTGTGTGTGTCTCGTTTATTATATTGTATACATATTCTGTTGTGCTGCTGCGTAAGAATTTCATTGTTTTATCTGGGACATATGACAATAAAACACTCTTGACTCTTGACTCTTGACTTCATGACAAAAGGAAGGTCATTAGAAAAGTAAGTGAATGTGATTGTTAGGTTTAGGTTCAGGTTTAGCTTTATTTTTGTTACATGTATTTTGTTACATGCTATTCAATCAAAATAGATAATACTATACATAAAGGCAATCAAGTTAAACTCAAGTACAATAGTCCGAGTAAAGTGGAAGATACAGAGTGCAGAATATAGTTCTTAGCATTGTAGCGCCCCAGTTCCAGAGGCAAAGCCCAATGTCCACAATGGGGTAGAGGTTAATCGTACAGTACGCTGGCTTATGGAAGGACCGTTCAGAAGCCTGATAACAGAGGGGAAGAACCTTTTCCTGAGTTTAGTGGTGTGCGCTTTAAAGCTTTTGTATCTTCTGCCTGATGGGAGTGGGGAGAAAAAGGAGTGACCGGGATGAGAGAAGTCTTTGATTATGTTGGTTGCTTTTCCAAGGCAGCTTCAAGTGTCGGTGGCCTCAACGGTGGGAAGTCCACTTTGTGCGATTGACTCGGTTAGATATGTCTGCAGTTTCTTGTGATCTTGGCAGAGCTGTTCCCAAACCAGGCTGTGATGTAACATAGACACTAAATGTTGAAGTAACTCAGCGGGACAGGCAGCATCTCTGGAGAGAAGGAATGGGTGACGTTTTGGGTCGAGATCCTTCTTCAGACAGAAGTAGGGCTTGACCTGAAATGTCACCCATCCCTTGTATCCAGAGATGCTGTATGTCCTGCTGATTAACTCCAGCATTTTGTGTCTATCTTTGGTTACTCAGTGGGACAGGCAGCATCTCTGGAGAGAAGGAATGGGTGACGTTTCGGGTCGAGACCCTTCTTCAGACAGTTCTCACACACTGTGCAGGGTTTGTCTGGAAAGGTCTTGTTAACACAAACATCAGGGTTTGTAACAGGAATTATTCCATCAGTTATTGTAAAGTCTTTAATTTGTTACCCTGTGTGCAAGAATATGTGTTGAGACATTTCTATTTGAAAGGATCTCAAACATGGTTTCTTAGCACAAGGGTGCTTTTTTAAAAGTATGCATGTTTATTTTTAACTGGAGCAGTGGTGGTTTGTTGATGTGTCGTTGATTTAATGATTAAAGTGACAAAGATCTTGGCCTAGTTCCAAATCAGCAATATTGTCAACAAAAAGCTATCTTTGAGGTTTAGTTTAGTTTAGTTTAGTTTAGAGATACAACGCAGAAACAGGCCCTTCGGCCCACTGAGTCCCGCCGACCAACGATCCCACACACACTAGGGACAATTTTACATTTATACCAAGCCAATTAACCTACAAACCTGCACGTTTCTGATGTGCGGGAGGAAACCGAAGATCTCAGAGAAAACCCACGCAGGTCACGGGGGCAACGTACAAACTCCGTAAAGGCGCCACCTGCAGTCAGAATCGAAGCCGGGTCTCTGGCGCTGTAAGGCAGTAGCTCTACCGCTGCGCCCAGGTCTCATGTTCAGAGTAATCAGGTTTGTACGCTGTTTATAATTGTGAATTACAAGCATCCCACAGCACAGGATGTCTGGATTCAACCCTAAAACCTTAATGGTCCAACTGCCCATGAGACGATGGTGACAGTGACCGTAATCATAATCATAATCATAATCATACTTTATCAGCCAAGTATGTCTTGCAAAATACGAGGAATTTGTTTTGCCATACAGTCATACCAATTAAAAGCAACAAAACACACAAAATCCATTTTAACATAAACATCCACCACAGTGACTCCTCCACATCCCTCACTGTGATGGAAGGCGAAAAAAATGTTCAATCTCTTTCCTTCTTTGTCCTCCTGCGGTCGGGGGCCTCGAGCCTTCCATTGACGGGACGATCTTGGCTCCCGTAGCCAGCGGTCGGGACCTCCGTGTCGGGGCGATCAAGCTCCCGCATGTGGTTTAGACTTTAGCCTTTACTTTAGATTTTAGACATTAGAGATACGGCTTGGAAACAGGCCCTTCTGCCTACTGAGTCCGCGCCGACCAGCGATTGGCCTGGACACTAGCATTATTCTACAGACTAGGGACAAATTACAATGTTACTGAAGCCAACTAGCCTACAAATCTGTACGTCTTTGGAGTGTGGGAGGAAACTGGTGTTCCGGTAGGATACCCATGCGGTCACGGGGAGAGGGGACAAACTCTATACAGACAGGATCAAAGCCCAGTTCTCTGGCGCTGCGAGGCAGCAACTCTACCGCTGTGCTACTCTTCCGCCTATGGTTTGGTAGGCCATTTGAGCGGGCATTTAAAAGGTTAACCATACAGGGTGAATCTAAATTTAGTGAGGACGGCAGGTTCTCATCCCAGATGGATTTTGTCAACAACTCAGTAGTTTTTGTGGTCAATGTTATTGAGACTGAGGCTGGTGGCTGTTGTTCAAAATTCCTCCTTGCTAACTGAATTTAAACAACAGTGCTGGTGTGCTGAACTCGAGGCTCCGAGTTGCTGCTCCAGATTTATCAAGACCAAACTGCAACTGCAGGAACTCAGCAGGTCAGGCAGCATCCGTGGAGGAAACAGATAGGCGATATTCCTTCAGACTGATTGGAGAAGAGGGGAGAAAACTCGATAAGAGAGATGGGGACGGGACAAAGTCTTGGAGGAACAGCACCCCACATTTCGCTTGGGCAGCTTACAACCCAACGTTATGTATTGATTTCTCTAATTCCCTCTCTCTCCATCCCTGCCCCATCCTAGTCGTCTTACTATTTTCCTTCCTTTTCACCTCCTCCTTAGCCAACAATGGACCATTGTGGGCTCTTTGGCCATCGGTGCCATCTGCTTTGTTCTGTACCTTTTCATACGTCTAGTTTCCCTTTCCCCTGACTCTCAGTCTGAAGAAGGGTCCCGACCCGAAACGTCACCCATTCCTTTTCTCCAGAGATGCTGTCTGTCCCACTGAGTTACTCCAGCCTATTGTGTCTATCTTCGGTGTAAAGCAGCATCTGCAGTTCCTTCCCTCACAGCAAGGATTCCTAACTGGATGAGGGTCAGTGGGTGGTGGTGTTGAATCGGAGGGCTGGGTTTGTCTCAGTGTGTGTGTCGCTTATTAATGAGTGACCTCTGTTTAGTTTAGTTTATTTAAATTCGAGACACAGTGGCCTTTAGCCCACTGAGACCGCACGTTAACGCTATTACACACACCGGGGACAATTTACATTTATACCAAGCCAATTAACCTACAAACCTGCACGTCTTTGGAGTGTGGGAGGAAACCACAGATTTCGGAGAAAATCCACGCAGGTCACGGGGAGAACGTACAAACTCCGCACAGACAGCACAGTCAGGATCGAACCTGGGTCTCTGGTGCTGCAAGGCAGCAACTCTACCACTGCACCACCGTGCTATTGATGTGCTGCTTTGAGGGGAGGAACAGGTTTACAGAAGGGCACATCAAGCAGAATCACTCGTACACAAACCACAAGATGTCAGTACCAAAAAAAAACACAGCCCAGCATAAAGAGCACAAGAGCAGAAAAACAATCACCCCCTTCTGTAAGTATTTCAGGAGACCTGATGACAGTAGAACTGGCAGATGCTAAAACCCTGAGCAAACAAATGGACGGAGGAACTCAATGGGTCAGGCAGCATCTGTGGAGGCAATGGAGAGACCCTGAAGAAGGGTCCTGGCCCTAACCTGTCCACTCCCTCCACAGTGGTGCAGTGGTGGAGCTGTACCTCACAGTGGCAGAGACCCAGGTTTGATCTTGACCTCAGGTGCTGTCTGTGTGGAGTTTGCACATTCTCCCTGTGAACGGATGGGATTCCTCCGGGTGCTGTGGTTTTCTCCCACACTCCCAAGATGTGCAGGTTTGTAGGATAGTTGGCATCTGTGACATTGCCTGCAGTGTGTAGGAGTGATAGTGTAAACGCATCTCCGTGGATTGTCACCTTGTGGTGGTGGAGAAGCTCGTGTGATCCTGAGATCCTGAGAGCGATGCCGTCTGGAGCTATGCTCCTGGTAGGGTCACCCATGGTGGTAAGGTCGAGGGGGAGGTCCCTGACAAAGAGCAATCCAACCGAGACCTCAATGGTGGAACAGGCGGAGGGTGACGGCTGACTTTAGTGGAGCGTCACAACGGCTAGGAAGGCGGATGGAGGCTGCAGCAGAAAAGGGTCCCCGGTCATCTTGGACTCCACGCCACTGGATCCTGACCCAGATCTGTCAAGGACCGTGTGGTGGCTGTCTGTGCACCAGTCTCCCCACGTTAAACAAAGTCACGCACAGGCGTCCTAAAGAGGACAGTCATACTCGCTTCCAGTGACCGCCAATGATGGTTGGCGTGGACACGGTGGGCCGAAGGGCCTATTTTCAATGCTTTATCTCTAAAACTAAAAACGAAAAATATATTGTGTAGAAAGGAACTGCAAATGCTGGTTTCAAGCGAAGATACGCACAAAAAGCTGGAGTAACTCAACGGGTCAGACAGCATCTTTGGAGTAAAAGAATAGGTGACGTTTCAGATCGAAAACCTTCTTCAGACTGTTGGAGAAGAGGGAGACACAGAGATATAGAAGGGTAAGGTGTGAAAACAAGAGATCAAAGGGGTTGAAGTTCAATGAAAATGTAGAATAGATCATTGTTAGCTAGGGGAGGGTGACAATGAAGCACACAGAGATACAATTTAATCTTGGGGACAATCAGACTGGTGGGAGAACCAGGATGGAGGAGAGATGGAGAGGGAGGGGAAGCAAGGGTTACTTGAAGTTGATACTCATACCACCTGGGTGTAAGCTGCCCAAGCGAAATATGAGGTGCTGTTCCTCCAATTTGCGTTGGGCCTCACTCTGACAATAGAGGAGGCCCAGGACACAAAAGGTCAGTGTGGGAATGGGCAGGGGGAGTTAAATTGTTTAGCAACCGGGAGATCAGGCAGGTTTAGGCGGACTGAGCGGAGGTGCTCAGCGAAACGATCGCCGAGCCTGCGCTTGGCTTCACCGATATACAGGAGTCCACACCTGGAACAGCGGAATCAGTAGATGAGATTGGAGGAGGTGCAAGTGAATCTCTGCCTCACCTGAAAAGACTGTCGGGGTCCTTTGATGGAGTTGAGGGGGGAGGTATAGGGACAGTCAGACTGGGCTGAGAACGAGGATGGGGGAGGGAAAGTGAGGATTGCTTGAAGTTAGAGAAGGCGTTATTCCCAAGTGAAATATAAGGTGCTGCTCCTCCAATTTGCGCTGGGTCTCACTCTGGCAGTGGAGGAGGCCCAGGACAGAAAGGTCAGAGTTTAAGCGTTTAGCAACCGTGAGATCGAGTAGGCCTAGGCGGCCTGAGTGGCCACTGAGTTCCTCCAATAGAAACATAGAAACATAGAAAATAGGTGCAGGAGTAGGCCATTCGGCCCTTCGAGCCTGCACCGCCATTCAATATGATCATGGCTGATCATTCAGCTCAGTAGCCTGTACCTGCCTTCTCTCCTACCCCCTGATCCCTTTAGCAAAAAGGGCCACATCTAACTTCCTCTTAAATATAGCCAATGAACTAGCCTCAACTACCTTCTGTGGCAGAGAATCCCACAGACTCACCACTCTCTGTGAAGAAATGTTTTCTCATCTCGGTCCTAAAAGACTTCCCCCTTATCCTTAAGCTGTGACCCCTGGTTCTGGACTCCCCCAACATCGGGAACAATCTTCCCGCATCTAGCCTCTCCAACCCCTTAAGAATTTTATATGTTTCTATAAGATCCCCCCTCAGTCTTCTAAATTCCAGCGAGTACAAGCCCAGTCTATCCAGTCTTTCCTCATACGTAAGTCCCGCCATCCCAGGGATCAATCTGGTGAACCTTCTCTGTACTCCCTCTAAGGCAAGAACGTCTTTCCTCAGGTTAGGAGACCAAAACTGCACACAATACTCCAGGTGTGGTCTCACCAAGGCCCTGTACAACTGCAGCAGAACCTCCCTGCTCCTAAACTCAAATCCTCTTGCTATGAATGCCAACATACCATTCGCTTTCTTCACTGCCTGCTGCACCTGCATGCTTGCTTTCAATGACTGGTGCACCATGACACCCAGGTCACATTGCATCTCCCCTTCTCCCAATCGGTCACCATTCAGGTAATACTCTGCTTTCCTGTTCTTGCCGCCAAAGTGGATAACCTCACATTTATCCACATTATATTGCATCTGCCATGCATTTGCCCACTCGCCTAATCTATCCAAGTCACTCTGCAGCCTCCTAGCATCCTCCTCGCAGCTAACACTGCCACCCAGCTTCGTGTCATCCGCAAACTTAGAGATGTTGCATTCAATTCCCTCGTCCAAATCATTAATATACACTGTAAATAACTGGGGTCCCAGCACTGAGCCTTGCGGTACCCCACTAGTCACTGCCTGCCATTATGAAAAGGACCCGTTTATTCCTACTCTTTGCTTCCTGTCCGCCAACCAATTTTCTATCCACCTCAACACTGAACCCTCAATACCGTGTGCTTTAAGTTTGTACACCAATCTCCTATGTGGGACCTTGTCGAAGGCCTTCTGAAAGTCCAGATATAACACATCGACTGGTTCTCCCTTATCCACTCTACTAGTTACATTCTCGAAAAATTATTTAAGATTCGTCAGACATGATTAGCCTTTGGTAAATCCATGCTGACTTTGTCCGATGATATCACCACTTTCCAAATGTAATGCTATCACATCTTTCAGAGACCCTTGGTTGTTTACAGATTTGAGTGAAGCTATCAGAACTTCACAGGAGAGCTCGTGGTGAGCCGACGTGTGTGAGTTTGGACTGTGGATAATTTTGGCATTTACTCTCCAGTGAGAAATAAATAACAGGGACGTGTAATAGTCCATGGTCCAGTTGATAGAGAGTTCGTGAAGGGTCAGCACGTGAGACATTTACATTTCCAAAGGCTGCAGACAATGGGGGATTTCACTGCTGCTCGGAGATCAGTCAACTCCCTGCACTGTGTGCCGGTGAGATAAGGATGGAGGAAGGAAGTCTCCCGGTTCTGTGATGGAACATAGTTTCAATGGAATTTCGGGTGTGTGCAACCTGGGCTAAATTTGTTTGCCCATCCACTCAAAACAAACCACTCTATTTTCTGTCCTTGACAGTCTGGTATTGCAAAACATCCTCTGGCGCGGAGGCCAGCCCAGCTCACAGCATCTGCATCTGCGACTGAGTCAGCCGGCTGAGACGTGCAGAGTCTGAATGTGGCTAGACTACAAAGAACTAAACAAAGCCTGAAAACAGACGCAAAATGCTGGAGTAACTCAGCGGGACTGGGAGCATCTCAGGATAGAAGGAGTGGGTGACGTTTCTGGTCGAGAACCTTCTTCAGACACTTCTTGCGGGAGCTCCCGGAGAAACCTCGCTTGGTCACCTGAAACAAGCCCCCATTAATTCTCTCCAGAGATGCTGCCTGTCCCGCTGCGTTACTCCAGCATTCTGTGTCTATCTTCAGTGTAAACCAGCGTCTGATGTGGCTTCGGAGTGTTCGGTGTTTGTACGAGGTAGAGTCTGGTGCAGAGGGTATGGGGGGGCGGGGGGGGGGGGGGGAATGGATGGAGGAAGGGTTAGAGAGTTCAGTGCACGGGAGGAAGGCAGGCGATTCGGGAGTGGGCACGGGGATAATTAACAGCACACCATGGAACCGGTGGCGCAGTGGTAATTCGCTGCCTTACAGCGCCAGAAGAGACCCAGGTTTGATCCTGACTACGGGTGCTGTCTGTATGGAGTTTGTACGTTCTCCCCGTGACCTGCGTGGGTTTTCCCCGGGATCTCCGGTTTCCTCCCACACTCCAAAGATGAACAGGTTTGTAGGTTAATTGGCTGGGTATAAATGTAAATTGTTCCAAGTGTGTGTAGGATAAGGGGTTGGTGTGCGGGGATCGCTGCTTGGCACGGACTCGGTGGGACAAAGAGTCTGTTTCCGCACTGTATCTCTAAACGAAAAAACAGCACAAGAACAGGCCCTTCAGCCCACAATGTCTCTGCTGAACATGGGGGCCAAATTAAACTACTCTCATCTGCCCGTGCACGGTTCGTATCCCTCTATTTCCCACGCATCCACGTGTCTATCGAAGCACCTGTTAAACACCACGATCGTATCTGTCTCCACCACTACCCCTTGTAGGAGAGTGGTCAAGGGGATAGTGAGACAGTGAAGGGGGCTGTGGAGTGGAGACTGCGCTCTGCGTCGTAGCCCACGCATGTGCATGTGTATGCGTGTGCTCATTTGCACATGCTTATTTAGTCTAGTTTAATATTGAGATACAGTGCAGAAGCAAGCCCTGCTGAGTCCACGCCGAACAGCGATCCCCATAACTGAAATATCACATTTACATGAGTGTTTAGACCCTTTGCTATGACACTCAAAATTGAGCTTAGGTTCATCCTGTTTCCATTGATTATCCTTGAGATGTTTCTACAACTTGATTGGAGTCCACCAGTGGTACATTAAATTGATTGGGCATGATTTGGAAAGGCACACACCTGTCTATATAAGGTCCCACAGTTGACAGTGTATGTCAGAGCAAAAACAAAGCCATGAAGACGAAGGAATTGTCCCTAGACCTCCGAGACAGGATTGTGTCGTGACACAGATCTGGGGAAGTGTATAAAACAATTTCTGCAGCAGTGCAGGTCCTGAAGAGCACAGTGGCCTCCGTCATTCTTGAATGGAAGAACTCTGGAACCACCAGGACTCTTCATAGAGCTGGCCGCCCGGCCAAACTGAGCAATCGGGGGAGAAGGGCCTTGGTCAAGGAGGTGACCAAGAACCCGATGGTCACTCTGACAGAGCTCCAGAGTTCCTCTGTGACGATGGGAAAACCTTCCAGGACAACTATATCTGCAGCACTCCACCAATCAGGCCTTTATGGTAGAGTGGCCAGACGGAAGCCACTCCTCAGTAAAAGGCACATGACAGCCCGCTTGGAGTTTGCCAAAAGGCACCTAAAGGACTCTCAGACCATGAGAAACAAGATTCTCTGGTCTGATGAAACCAAAATTGAACTCTTTGGCCTGAATGCCAAGCGTCACGTCTCATCACCTGGCCAATACCATACCTACGGTGAAGCATGGTGGTGGCAGCATCATGCTGTGGGGATGTTTTTCAGTGGCAGGAACTGGGAGACTAGTCAGGATCGAGGAAAAGATGAACGGAGCAAAGTACAGAGAGATCCTTGATGAAAACCTGCTCCAGAGCGTTCTGGACCTCAGACTGGGACAGCGGTCCACCTTCCAACAGGACAATGACCCTAAGCACACAGCCAAGACAACGCAGGAGTGGCATCATGACAAGTCTGTGAATGTCCTTGAGTGGCCCAGCCAGAGCCCAGACTTGAACCCGATCGAACATCTCTGGAGGGACCTGAAAATAGCTGTGCATCGACGCTCCCCATCCAACCTGACAGAGCTTGAGAGGATCTGCAGAGAAGAATGGGAGAAATGACCCAAATACAGGTGTGTCAAGCTTGTAGTGTCATACCCAAAAAGACTTGACGCTGTAATCGCTGTCAAAGGTGCCTCAACAAAATACTGAGTAAAGGGTCTGAATACTTATGTAAATGTGATATTTTAGTTATTTGTTTTTAATTACTTTACAAAAATTTCTAAACACCTGTTTTTGCTTTTTTATTTTGGGGTATTGTGTGTAGATTGATGATTAAAAAAATGAATTTAATCCATTTTAAATTAAGGCTGTAACATAACAAAATGTGGAAAAAGTGAAGGGGTCTGAATACTTTCTGAATGCACTGTATCTACCTGTGTTGCCACTTTCAGGAAGTTATGGACTTGGAGCCCAAGATCGCTCTGCACATCAATGCCATTGTAGTATGTGTCTTGCCGTTAATTGTATACTTCGTCTTACATCCGACCTCCCAAAGTGCAACACCTCACACTTGCTCTGATTGAACCCATCAGCCATTTCTCCACCCATTTCTGCAACTGACCTGTGTCTTGCTGTACAGTCTGACGACAGCCTTCCTCACAGTCTGCAACCCGATCAATCAAGGTGACATCTGCAAACTTACTAACCAACCAATCTATGTTCACCTCCAGGTATTTATTCACAAAATGCTGGAGTAACTCAGCAGGTCAGGCAGCATCTCAGGAGAGAAGGAATGGGCGACATTTTGGTTCGAGACCCTTCTTCAGACTATGTTTACCTCCAAGTCACTTAACACAACCAACAGAGGTCCCAGCACGGATCTCTGTGGAACTCCCCTGGACACAGGAAGACAGCTTGCCATTGTCCATCCACCTCAACTCTCTGTGTACAAGTTCAGTTTAGAGATACAGCGCGGAAACCACCGGGTCCGCGCCGACCAGCGATCCCCGCATATTACCACTATCCTACACTGTCAGTATACCAGATTTAATCAGGACCCAGACACATCCTTCTTCAGAATCGTCAGGGCAGCTAGCACCTCCTCTGGTGTAATGTGGATTTGCTTCCATGCACCACAACCCACTTGCTTCAATTTCATAGGTTCGACTATGAATGGGTCGACTGGGCTTATATTCGCTGGAATTTAGAAGGATGAGAGAGGATCTTATAGAAACATAAAATTCTTAAGGGATTGAACAGGCTAGATGCAGGAAAAATGTTCCCGATGTTGTCACGGTTTAAGAATCAGGGGTCGGCCATTTAGGACTGAGATGAGGAAAAACTTTTTCACTCAGAGAGTTGTGAATCTGTGGAATTCTCTGCCACAGAAGGCAGTGGAGGCCAATTCACTGGATGTTTTCAAGAGAGAGTTAGATATAGGTCTTAGGTCTAACGGAATCAACGGAAATGGGGAGAAAGCAGGAACAGGGTACTGATTTAGGAAGATCAGCCATGATCATATTGAACGGCAATGCTGGCTCATAGGGCCGAATGGCCTACTCCTGCACCTATTTTCTATGTTTCTATGTTCCATTCCTTTCTCCATGTTAAATACGGACAAGAAATATTCATTTTACACCTCGTCCATCTCGTGTGGCTCCACACATAGATGACCTCATTGAATATTCCCTGGTAAATGAACAGCAGCCTGACATATGTGTTTTTATTGCCCATGTGGTCCAGTGCAGAGTGGAGAGGCAGCGAGATTGCATCCTCCGTTGACCCGGTGTGGCGGTAGGCAGATTTTTGTAGCCAGTCAAGGTTCTTGTTGAGGTAGGAGTTGACATGAGCCTAAGGAACCACTCAAAGCACCTTCACCACAGATGTTAATGTCACCGGTTGGTAGACATTGAGGAACGTCACCTTGGGAATTATTCGGTATTAATGATGCCCTTTTAAAACAGATGGGAACCTCAAACCTCAGTAAAGAGAAGTTGAAGAAGTCTTCCAAAACTAGACTAAACCAAACCAAACCAAACCAAACCAAACCAAACCAAACCAAACCAAACCAAACCAAACCAAACCAAACCAAACCAAACCAAACCAAACCAAACTAAACTAAACTAAACTAAACTAAACTAAACTAAACTAAACTAAACTAAACTAAACTAAACTAAACTAAACTAAACTAAACTACACTACACTACACTAAATTAAACTAAACTAAACTAAACTAAACTACACTAAACTAAAACTACATTAAACTAAACTAAACATTCATCTCTCTGAGCTGCATAAAGTGGATCTCCTCACTCCTCCAAGATTACTCATCCAATGTCTTCGTTGAGATAGCAAGCTGCTTCCCTTGCCCATTTTCTTTCATCCGCATCTTCGTATTTCTTTGTTTGATCTCCTCAGAGTCTTCCTCCTTTCCCACTGGCAAACCCTCCACTCACCTCATGTCCCTGCCCTGCCCTTGGTTAACTCTTTCCAGCTCTCTCATTCCTTGCATCATAATCATCTGCCTGACAGTCATTTACTCCATTCCCAACTCCTTACCAACTTAGACACAAGGAACTGCAGATGCTGGTTTATAGAAAAAAGACACAAACTGCTGGAGTAACTCAGTGGGTGGCATCGATCATCAAGGGTCCTCACCATTTTGGCCGTGCCCTCATCTTGCTGCTATCGTCAGGCAGAAGGTGCAGAAGCCTGAAATCAGGCAACATCTCTGGAGAAGGACGGCAGACACAAAATGCTGTAATAACTCAGCGGGACAGACAGCATCTCTGGAGAGAAGGAATGGGTGACGTTTCGGGTCGAGACCCTTTTTTCAGACCGGTGAGTCCGGCGAGAGAGAGACTGCAGATATGGAAGGGTAGGGTGTGAAAACGACAGATCAAAGTGGATGTTGTTCAAGGAAATGTGAATGGTTCATTGTTGCCTGAGGGGGAAGGTGACAACGAGGCACGCAGTCAGTGAAATTAATCAGAAGGACAGTGAAACTTGTCGGAGAACTAGGGTGGGAGATGGACAGAGAGAGAGAGAGAGAGGGAAAGCAAGGATGACAAAGGTAGAGAAATCACTTGGAATGTGGATAGGCAATGTTTGGGCTCGGGACCTTCCACACTTTGTTCTTGTGCCCATCTCATTGTTAAGGGCTCCAGATTTCCACTGGTCTCAAGCCTTGCTGTCAATAACTGCCTTTCTATTCCTTTTATTTTATTTCTTATCCCTGGTTGAAATGTTGGCCCCCACTTGTCAGGATGAATTAGTTTAGTACTCAGGCAGTGACTGCCCATAAGCTGTGGATTCTACTGAAAGACTATTTATAGATGGAGTGTCTCTGGGTTTCTGACGGACTGAGGCCGGATGGTGGTTGCTTCTGGTGCCCATCTGACACGGCCTGCTGCAAGCTAAGTGGTCTCACATTCCATTTGCACACCCTTTGCCAGATGCTCGTCAGCCTCAGGTGTCCATCTGCCTCCAGGATTCCCACCCTGGTGTCCACCTGCTTGGCCTCCCCCGGTTGTTTGCTGTCAGGAGTTGCTGCCCCGTCTGGAGAAGCGTGTCGCTGCGATTGGAGCGTTTACCATCCGGAGCAGGGCCGGGGCCGGTGGTGGTGATCGCCACATGCCGCGCAGACTGGAATGTTGCATAATTTCATCCAGTTGCTCCCCTGCTCCTCAGATGACGACACTTGCTGCCAAAACCCCCACATGAGGCACGCACTGAGAGCTCGACATCTGAGGTACAGGTGGGAGGGAGTACATGGCCAGACCAGGCTCACCCCTGGTCTGCACACATCGACTGACTCAGCTAATGACTTCATGCATCAACCCCCAGTTACCTCACAACCCACCAGTATGAATGATGATTTTTCTAACTTCAAGTATGTTTTCAAGAGAGAGTTGGATGTGGCTCTTAGGGCTAACAAAATCAAGGGATATGGGGAGAAAGCACAAACGGGTTACTGATTCTGGATGATCAGCCATGATCATATTGAATGGCGGTGCTGGCTCGAACTGTCTTCTATGTTTCTACGTTTCTATGTTAACCCTTGCATCACCTCTCTCTCTATCCTACCCCCATCCTTGTCATTGCACTAGTTTCACTAGTTTAGTTTAGTTTAGTTTAGTTTAGTTTAGTTTAGTTTAGTGATACAGCGTGGAAACAGACCCTTCTGCCCATTGAGTCTGCACCGACCAGCGATCCCCGCACATTAACACGATCCTACACACACTCGGGACAATTTACATTTATACCAAGCCAATTAACCTACAAACCTGTACGTCTTTGGAGTGTGGGAGGAAACAAAAGATCTCAGAGAAAACCCATGCAGTCACGGGGAGAACGTACAAACTCCGAACAGACAGCACCCGAGGTCAGGATAGAACCCGTGTCTCTGGCGCTGTAAGGCTACAACTTTACCGCTGTGCTACCGTGCTGCTTGGTGCCGCCAGGACTAGTCGTTCTGGTGTGGTTCATTGTCTGGAAATCGTTTTCACCTAGAGTAACTTAGTGGGCTAGGCAACATCTCTGGAGAGAAGGAATCGGTTCCAGGCACTTCTCCATATATATATATATATATATAATTTTATAATATGCATTATATATGTAAAACACACATGTGTTATATATAACACATACATATTTGTGTGTTTTACATATATAATGCATATTATAAAATAATATGTATATTATATTATAATAAGATAATATTATGCCTGGTATAATATTATTATAATAATATATAATTATAAAATATATTTATAATTATACATTATTATATTAAATATATTATATATTGGTTCAATGTTCAATGGTTCAATTTTATCACATGTACCGAGGTACAATGAAATTATTTTTTTGTGTACAGTTCAGTAAATTATATGCATAATTATATACATAATCCCAATCCTAGATTAAGTACAAAGTGTATAGAAATAGCCCACTGAGACCCATATACAAGCCTCACCAGGTTGGCGCTATTTTCTTTTTGCTGTGTGCTATCCAGTCAGTGAAAAGACTATACATGATTACAATCACGCTGCACACAGTGTACAGATACAGGATAAAGGGTATAATGTTTACTGCAAGATAAAGTCCAAGGTACAAGTCTGATTAAAGATAGTTCCAAGGTCTCCATTGAGGTAGATGGGAGGTCAGGACTGCTCTCTAGTTGGTGAGTGGACGGTTCAGTTGCCTAATAACAGCTGGGAAGAAACTGTCCGTGAATCTGGGGGACATGCATTTTCAAAAATCTGTACCTCTTGCCTGATCGGAGAAGGGAGAAGAGGGAGTGACTGGGGTGAGACTGGTATAAGAAAATAACTGCAGATGCTGGTACAAATCGATTGATTCACAAAATGCTGGAGTAATTCAGCAGGTCAGGAAGCATCTCGGGAGAGAAGGAATGGGTGACGTCACCCATTCCTTCTCTCTCTCGAGATGCTGCCTGACCTGCTGAGTTACTCCAGCATTTTGTGAATAAAGGGGTGAGACTGGTGCTTGATTATGCTGGTGGCCTTGCCAAGGCAGCGTGGTGGAGATGGAGTTCATGGAAGGGACGTTGGTTTGTCTGATGGCCTAGGCTATGTCCACAACAAAGTGGCTTAGTGTTAGAGTTGCTCCCTTACAGCGCCAAAGACCCGGGTTTGGTCCTGACTGTGGGTGCTGTCTGTACGGAGTTTGTTCTTTCTCCCCATAACCTGTGTGGGTTTTCTCCAAAAATCTCCAGTTTCCTCCCACACTCCAAAGACGTACAGGTTTGTAGGCTAATTGGCTTGATGTAATTGTAAATTGTCCCTGGTACGTGTGTGTAGGATAGTGTTGGTGTGCGTGGATCTCCGGTTGGCACAGACTCGGTGGGCCGAAGGGCCATATCTCTAAACTAATACTAAACTAAACTCTGCAATTTCTCGTGGTCTTGCGTGGAGTTGTTCATTTTTTTGTACAGTACATTTTTTTTTCATTCGCTTCCTGCATTTTGAATACAAGAACAAATTTGGGCTTCCCAGAGAACATAATTACAAACATATCGTCCGGCAAGCCTTTGGCACATTTTGTGCGGATGGAATGGTGTAACCAGCTGCTTCCTCTCTTCCTACACCTGTGTAATCTCTTAGAGAGGTTAGAAAACCAGAGAATAATAAATGAAAACAATACTCCAAAAATTCCTTTCCAATTTCTTTAGGAGATTGAAGAATGACCTGGTTAATCAGTAAATGTCAGCATCTGAACCATGTCAGTCTCTGCCCTGAGGGTAGGCAGAGGGGGAGTGCAGACAACAGCCATCAATGAAGAAGGGTCTCGACCCGAAACATCATCCATTCCTTCTCTCCAGAGATGCTGCCAGTCCCGCTGAGTTACTCCAGCTTTTTGTGTAAAGTGTAGGAAGGAACTCAAAGTGTAGGAAGGGTCTGAGGAAGGGTCTCAACTCGAAACATCACCTATTCCTTTTCTCCAGAGATGCTGCTTGACCCGCTGAATTACTCCAGCTTTTTGTGTTTATCTTTAGCTGAGGCTTTACCTTATGGAAGTCTTTAAATTAGATATGCGTTCAAGAAGATAGACACAAAATGCTGGAGTAACTCAGCGGGACAGGCAGCATCTCTGGAGAGAAGGAATGGGTGATGTTTCGAGACCCTTCTTCAGACCCAACCCGAAACATCACCCCAATCCTTCTCTCATGATGCTGTCAGTCCCGCTGAGTTAGTCCAGCATTTTGTGTCTATCTTCGGCTGAAACCAACATCTGCAGTTCCTTCCTGTGCATTCAAGTCCCATTAACCATCAGGCTCTTGAATGATGTAGAAATAAGGAAATGCAGACGCTGGTTTACAAAAGAAGGACACTAAGTGCTGGAGTAACTCGGCGGGTTAGGCAGCATCTCTGGAGAACATGGATAGGAGACGTTTTGGGTCAGGACCCTTCTTCAGACTGATTCAGAAGACTCAGGGCTTCTTCAGGTGCAACTCTAACCCTACCTCAGCACCAATCTACAATGGACTTTGTGTCGGTTGCACGAGGTACTTTGGCTTGCACTATGTACATGCACTAGTTATCTAGTATAACTGATAACTTATTGTATTACTAATTTTTGTATGTTTAATTTAGTTTAGAGATACAGCATGGAAACAGGCCCTTCAGCCCAACCTGTCCTGTCCAGCGATCACCGCACACGAGCACTATCCTACACACACTCGGGACAATTTACATTTATTGCAAGCTGTTCACCTACAGACCTGTATGTCTTTGGAGTGTGGGAGGAAACTGAAGATTATGGTATTGTTACGTTAACTGTTCCTCTAAATGCTGGAGTAAGTAAGAATTTAATTGTTCCGGTCCCGATGCAAATATCAAATAAACGGTCTTAATTCTTGGCTCTTGTTTTCTATGCCCAGCAGGTCTTTTAGTGATATTGTGGGGGAAGAACCTTTACTAAACGCAGAGAGTTCTATGACAGTTTAGACACTGCCTGGTGCACAACAGGTACTGACCACCCCACCATCAAAAATGGATCTCAAGGACGCATTGCCTCAAAAAGGCAGCTAATCTCATCAAAGACCCACACCACCCTGGCCAAGCTCTCATTTCACACCCACGGCTGGGCGGCATGGTGGCGCAGCGGTAGAGCTACTGCCTCACAGTGCCAGAGACCTGGGTTCGATCCTTCCTAGGGTCCCAGGTTCGATCTCGACTACGGGTGCTGTCTGTACGGAGTTTGTACGTTCTCCCCGTGACCTGCGTGGGTTTTCTCCGAGATCTTCGGTTTACTCCCACACTCCAAAGACGTACAGTTTTGTAGGTTAATTGGCTTGGTATAGTGTAAATTGTCCCTAGTGTGTGTAAGATAGTGCGGTCGTTGGTCGGTGCGGAATCGGTGGGCCGAAGGGCCTGTTTCCACATTGTATCTCTAAAATAAAATAAACAGGGCAGGATATTTGACAACTGCTATTTGACCAAATTATAAATTATATACTGCTCTACCTTTAAAATATATTATATTCAATGGTCCAATGCTCCTTTTATTGTCACATGTGCAAAGTGCTGACCCAGTGAAATTCTTCTTACATAGAAAGATAGAAAATAGGTGCAGGAGGAGGCCATTTGGCCCTTCGAGCCAGCACCGCCATTCATTGTGATCATGGCTGTTCATCTACAATCAGTAACCCGTGCCTGCCTTCTCCCCATATCCCTTGATTCCACTAGCCCCTAGAGCTCTATCTAACTCTCTTTTAAATTCATCCAGTGAATTGGCCTCCGCTGCAGCTCTGTGGCAGAGAATTCCACAAATTCACATCTCTCTGGGTGAAAAAGTTTCTTCTCACCTCAGTTTTAAATGGCCTCCCCTTTATTCTTAGACTGTGGCCCTTGGTTCTGGACTCCCCAAACATTGGGAACATATTTTCCTGCATCTAGCTTGTCCAGTCCTTTTTTAATTTATACGTCTCTATAAGATCTTCTTATGAACAGTCCAGTGGAGTCTTGCCAATATCCCTGATCCTTGTTTGGCAAGTGCATAGAAATAGTCTACTGAACCCACATGCAAGAGGCGCCTTGTTTTGGCACCATTGTCAAAGTCCACACTCTAGTTCTTGTGAGCGGTGCAAGTTCCAGGTGAGTCCCAGGCTGTTGTGGGCCTCCAGTCATCTCCTTCCATGGACACCACATCCCTCTCCTTGCCTGTCCACCTTTGTTCCCTGGGGGCAGCTCCTGCAGCTGAGCACGTGGACCCGGTAGGCCAGACCCCGGTCCCCTCTCCTCTCCCACCGGCTCTCTCCTGGCCCGTCATCATTGTCACCAGCACCCTCCTCCCGGTCTCAGGTTTAGTTTAGAGATACAGGACGGAAACAGGCCCTTCGGCCCACCGAGTCCACGCCGACCAGCGATCCCCACACACCACCACTATCCTACACACACTAGGGACAATTTACATTTATACCAAACCAATTAACCTACAAACTTGTATGTCTCTGGAGTGTGGGAGAAAACCGAAGATCTCGGAGAAAACCCATGCGGTCATATGCAACCTCCGTTAGGCGGCGCCCGGGCCTACATTGTCTGGGACTACAGCAGCCCCTGAGATACAGTGTCTACAGTGTCTGGGCCTACAGTGTCTGGGCCTACAGTGTCTGGGCCTACAGTGTCTGGGCCTACAGTGTCCGGGCCTACAGTGTCTGGGCATTCAGTGTCCGGGCCTCCAGTGTCCGGGCCTACAGTGTCCGGGCCTACAGTGTCCGGGCCTACAGTGTCCGGGCCTACAGTGTCCGGGCATACAGTGTCCGGGCCTCCAGTGTCCGGGCCTACAGTGTCCGGGCCTCCAGTGTCCGGGCCTACAGTGTCCGGGCCGACAGTGTCCGGGCCTACAGTGTCCGGGCCTACAGCGGTGTCCGGGCCCAATACGGGACAAGGGCGGTCCCGTACGGGGCAAACCAATTAACCCAAAATATGGGATGTCCCGGCTATTACAGGACATTTGGCAACCATACCGGCGCTGCAAGCATTGAAAGGCAGCAACTCTACCGCTGCACCACCGCGCTGCCCTTTGGGGTCTCGGGGAAAGAGCAGGGACGGGCTCAATGAGGTCTCCCTGAAACCGCGATCCGCCAGATCTCACGTTTGGCTGCGGGGGAAACAGCTCGGAGGGCTCCCCCTGAAGCTGCGATCTGCCGGTCCGGGTCTTGTGGCTGCAGCCTCCTGCGGGCCTATAATTCGTAAGATAGACAACATATCACGAAACGTATAACAAAACGTATAAGATTATTCAGGGGTTGGACATGTTAGAGGCAGGAAACATGTTCCCAATGTTGGGGGAGTCCAGAACCAGGGGCCACAGTTGAAGAATAAGGGGTAGGCCATTTAGAACGGAGATGAGGAAAAACTTTTTCAGTCAGAGAGTTGTGAATCTGTGGAATTCTCTGCCTCAGAAGGCAGTGGAGGCCAATTCTCTGAATGCATTCAAGAGAGAGCTAGATAGAGCTCTTAAGGATAGCGGAGTCAGGGGGTATGGGGAGAAGGCAGGAACGGGGTACTGGTTGAGAATGATCAGCGATGATCACATTGAATGGCGGTGCTGGCTCGAAGGGCCGAATGGCCTCCTCCTGCACCTATTGCCTATTGTCTATCAACTCGGGCGATAGACACAAAAAGCTGCAGTTAAACCAGCTTCTCCAGAGAGAAGGAAAGGGCGACATTTCGGGTCGAGACCCTTCTTAGTTCATTATATTTCTGAATATTCCTATGCACTTTCTATTGTAAACGAAGACAAAGAGACCTGGCCTGATTTACTTTGTAGTTTGCAAGGTGCGTGACACAGTGTATATTTTTGGCACGGGCTGGCGTCTGGAGCTTTTTGATTGCTTCCATCTCTCTGAATGGGGAACGTGCAGTGCATGGAGTTTATCAAATGCTTTCGATCACAGTTCAAATGTTGGTGCTGGCTTCAAAGATAAGAGGAAGCAACGTTTAATAAGGTGCATCCTCAGCCGGCCTCACTGAGAGGCAAGATCCCACACAGATTTCCTCTGGCCACAGCCCCAGCCCATCTGGTTTGGATGCTACCTGTGTGGAAAACGCAAGATAAAAATAGGCCTTCCCCATGTTTTGACAGATAAGGCATAAAATATACGAGTCCAGATCAAAGAGGTTACGCAGGGCAGCACACAGAAGCAGGCCTTGTCTTAAGTGCTTCCATCTTGCAGTGTTGGTATTTATATCGCACTCCCTTTGAACTGCATCAATGTGCTCATGCATTTATTGATGGTATTAGGGTCTAACTGTGGTGTGGAAATCTGTTTCCTTTGAGTTAGCGGTAAGCTGGCACGGAGTTGCTGCAAACGGTCTCAGCCGGGAGACATCTGATTAATGGACTTTGCAGATGGGAGTAAGATCTTTCCAATTACGACACCTCTTGCGTGCACATTAAAACCTGGAAACCTTTTATTGTGGGCAGGGCCTCCACCTTCTCCCACTGATCTATTCACAGATGTACTCAAGAGAACTCTTAGGGCTAAAGGAATCAAGGGATATGAGGGGGGGGGGGGGAAGCAGGGGTACATAGAAACATAGAAACATAGAAAATAGGTGCAGGAGTAGGCCATTCGGCCCTTCGAGCCTGTACGCACCGCCATTCAATATGATCATGGCTGATCACCCAACTCAGTATCCCGTACCTGCCTTCTCTCCATACCCACTGATCCCTTTAGCCACAAGGGCCACATCTAACTCCCTCTTAAATATAGCCAATGAACTGGCCTCAACTACCTTCTGTGGCAGAGAATTCCACAGATTCATCACTCTCTGTGTGAAAAAAACCATTCTCATCTCGGTCCTAAAAGACTTCCCCCTTATCCTTAAACTGTGACCCCTTGTCCTGGACTTCCCCAACATTGGGAACAATCTTCCTGCATCTAGCCTGTCCAACATCCTTAAGAATTTTGTAAGTTTCTATAAGATCCCCCCTCAATCTTCTAAATTCCAGCGAGTACAAGCCCAGTCTATCCAGTCTTTCTTCATATGAAAATCCTGCCATCCCAGGAATCAAACTGGTGAACCTTCTCTGTACTCCCTCTATGGCAAGAATGTCTTTCCTCAGATTAGGAGACAAAAACTGTACGCAATACTCCAGGTGTGGTCTCACCAATGCCATGTACAACTGCAGCAGAACCTCCCTGCTCCTATACTCAAATCCCCTTGCTATGAATGCCAACATACCATTCGCTTTCTTCACTGCCTGCTGCACCTGCATGCCTACTTTCAATGACTGGTGTACCACAACACCCAGGTCACGTTGCATCTCCCCTTCTCCTAATCGGCCACCATTCAGGTAATAGTCTGCTTTCCTGTTCTTGCCACCAAAGTGGATAACCTCACATACTGAGTTGGATGATCAGCCATGATCATATTGAATGGCGGTGCGTACAGGCTCGAAGGGCCGAATGGCCTACTCCTGCACCTATTGTCTATGTTTCTATGTTTCGGTGATCTGGATTGTGATCTACCTCCGAGACAGCTTCCCCTTCCCACAGCAACGACAATGCGGCTGCTGTGTTTAAAGGGGTGGTGAGGTGGGGGTGGTGAGGTGGGGGGGTGCAGGAAGGGATGCAGATGCTGGTTTAAACCGAAGATAGACACAAAAAAGCTGGAGTAACTCAACGGGTCAGACAGCATCTCTGGAGAAAAGGAATAGGTGACGTTTCTGGTCGAGACCCTCCTTCAGGGTCTCAACCCGAAGCGTCGCCTATTACTTTTCCCTAGTGAGGTGGGGGTGCCAGGTAATGATGCACTGGCTGGCCAGTCCAAAGTCTCACAACACACAGAACAGTACAGCACAGGAACAGGCCCTTCAGCCCGCAATGTCTGTGCCGAAAACGATGCCAAGATCAACTCATCTTACCTGCCTGCATATGAACACCCTCATCTCCCCTCTCCCAGCAGGCAAGAGATACAGAGGTACAAGAGGTACAAACGTACACCTCCAGATGCCTGTTGTCAGGCACCAGAACCAACTATCACCAGCTAGAGACCGGTCCTGACCCGCCATAACGTCACCTATTCCATTTCTCTAACTTTAATCGGACTTTACTGGATGTTATCTTGCACTAAATTTTATTCCCTGTATCGTGCGTCTGTGCATTGTGGACGGCTGGATTGTAATCATGTATTGTCCATCCACTGACTGGATTACACACAACAGAAATACATTTCATTGTACCTCAGCACATGTGACAATAATAAAGTTAACTAAACTAAATTAACCATATCCCTCCACTCCCTGCATATCCATGTGCCTACCTGTAAGCCTCTTAACCACTACTATTGCACCTGCCTCCTCCACAACCCCAGGGGGCGTGTTCCAGGCACCCACCTCCCGCTGTGTAAAAAACGTCCCCTTCTCCATCCACTCACTCAACGGTACAACCTTTCTCCACTCGCAGTGTTGTACAGGTGTGTTGGAGAGAAGCACTCTGCATGGCGCCCTGGAATTCAATAGACAATAGGTGCAGGAGGAGGCCATTCGGCCCTTTGAACCAGCACCACCATTCAATGTGATCATGGCTGATCATTCTCAATCAGTACCCCGTTCCTGCCTTCTCCCCATACCCCCTGACTCCGCTATCCTTAAGAGCTCTATCCAACTCTCTCTTGAATGCATTCAGAGAATTGGTCTCCACTGCCTTCGGAGGCAGTGAATTCCACAGATTTACAACTCTCTGACTGAAAAAGTTTTTCCTCATCTCTGTTCTAAATGGCCTACCCCTTATTCTTAAACTGTGGCCCCTTGTTCTGGACTCCCCCAACATTGGGAACATGTTTCCTGCCTCTAACGTGTCCAACCCCTTAATAATCTTATATGTTTCGATAAGATCCCCTCTCATCCTTCTAAATTCAAACCCTTGGCCCAGACTGAAGCAAGAAATCTGTCACTTTCACGCAGCTGAGACTAGGGTTGCCAACTGTCCCGTACTAGCCGGGACATCCCGTATTTTGGGCTAAAATTGTTTGTCCCATATGGGACCGCCATTGTCCCGCATTAGGCCCGGGGGCGCTGTAGGTCCGGACACTTTATGCCCGGACACTGTCGGCCTGGACGCTGTAGGCCCGGACACTGTAGGCCCAGAATGTACGCCTGGACACTGTAGGGCCGGGGGCCGCTGTAGGCCCGGACAGTGTAGGCTAACGGAGTGTGTTCGCCTAGCGGAGGTTGCGTAGCAACCCGCCTCCCGGCCCATGCGGCCGCCATTGGTGGAGCAGGAGCACATGGCCACTGGCTGGGTGAGGTCACGTGGGGCGCGGGCGGTGACATCACCTTTTGTCCCTTATTTGGGAGTGAGGAAGTTGGCAACTGTAGCTGAGACTCAACAGTGGGACTCCGTTCTCAGTGAGGGCTGGATTTTCGATCAATGATGATACAATGATACTTGTACCTAGGTACAGTCAAGAAACAGCAGATGCTGGTTTACAAAAAAAAAGACACAAAGTGCTGGAGTAACTCAGCAAATCTGGCAGCATCTCTGGAGAACATGAATAGGTGGCGTTTCAGGTCGAGATCTTCTTCAGACTGTATCCTCCACAAATGCTGCCTAACCCACTGACGTAGTCCAGCACTTTGTGTTTTGATTATAAAAATGCTGTTTGGCCAATATTGTTTTACCTGGTATTTAAAAGTGGTCTGGAAATGAATCTCTTATTTTATTTGGAGACACAAGGAACTGCAGATGCTGAAATCTTGCATAGAGCACAGAGTGCTGGAGTAACTCAGCGGGTCAGGCAGCATCTCTGGATGAAGATGGACTCAAAAAACCGGAGTAATTCAGCAGGTCAGACAGCATCTCTGGAGAAAAGGTATAGGTGACGTTTTGGGTCTGGACCCTTCTTCAGACCCGGCATCTCTGGATGACATGGACAAGCGACGTTTCAGGTTGGAATGCATCTTATTTTAGTGGACTACTTGTATGAAAGCTCTCAACTATGTTAATGAAATTGTAGGTGATTTCATTTCAAGGAGTATTTCACAGGCTGTAAAACACCTCATCTTGAACATGGGTCAGGAAAGGTATGTAGAAATCAAAAGCATCTACATGAGGCGCTGAGTCTGAAGAAGGGTCTCGACCCGAAACGCCACCCTTTCCTTCTCTCCAGAAATGCTGCCTGTCCCGCTGAGTAACTCCAGCTTTTTGTGCCTATCTTCGGTTTAAACCAGCACCTGCAGTTCCTTCTCGTGCATGAGGGGCTGCCTGAAGAAGGCAGCGTCTATCATCAAGGATCCCCACCATCCACTTCTCACTGCCACCATCAGGCAGGAGATACAGAGACCAAAAGGCCCATACCACCAGCTTCAGGAACAGCTACTTTCCTACAACCAGCAGTTACCGACCCACACGATACGATAACGATACCATATGATAGAGCTTTATTTTTAATCGGACTTTACTGGATGTTATCTTGCACTAAATTTTATTCCCTGTATCGTGCGTCTGTGCATTGTGGACGGCTGGATTGTAATCATGTATTGTCCATCCACTGACTGGATTACACACAACAGAAATACATTTCATTGTACCTCAGCACATGTGACAATAATAAAGTTAACTAAACTAAATTAACCATATCCCTCCACTCCCTGCATATCCATGTGCCTACCTGTAAGCCTCTTAACCACTACTATTGCACCTGCCTCCTCCACAACCCCAGGGGGCGTGTTCCAGGCACCCACCTCCCGCTGTGTAAAAAACGTCCCCTTCTCCATCCACTCACTCAACGGTACAACCTTTCTCCACTCGCAGTGTTGTACAGGTGTGTTGGAGAGAAGCACTCTGCATGGCGCCCTGGAATTCAATAGACAATAGACAATAGACAATAGGTGCAGGAGGAGGCCATTTGGCCCTTCGAGCCAGCACCACCATTCAATGTGATCATGGCTGATCATTCTCAATCAGTACCCCGTTCCTGCCTTCTCCCCATACCCCCTGACTCCGCTATCCTTAAGAGCTCTATCCAGCTCTCTCTTGAATGCATTCAGAGACTTGGTCTCCACTGCCTTCTGAGGCAGAGAACTCCACAGATTCACAAATCTCTGACTGAAAAAGTTTTTCCTCATCTCCGTTCTAAATGGCCGACCCCTTATTCTTAAACTGTGGCCCCTGGTTCTGGACTCCCCCAACATTGGGAACATGTTTCCTGCCTCTAACGTGTCCAACCCCTTAATAATCTTATATGTTTCGATAAGATCTCCTCTCATCCTTCTAAATTCAAACCCTTGGCCCAGACTGAGGCAAGCAATCTGTCACTTTCACTCAGCTGAGACTAGGGTCGCCAACTGTCCCGTACTAGCCGGGACATCTCGTATTTTGGGCTAAAATTGTTAAAACCAGCACCTGCAGTTCCTTCTCGTGCATCAAGGATCCCCACCATCTTCTTCTAACTGCCACCATCAGGCAGGAGATACAGAGTCCTGAAGGCCCGTACCAACAGCTCCAGGAACAGCTACTTTCCTACAACCATCAGTTACCGACCCACACGATACGATAACGATACCATACGATAGAGCTTTATTTATCCCAGGAGGGAAATTAATCTGCCAACAGTCAGTCATGGTGGCGCAGCGGTAGAGTTGCTGCCTTACAGCGAATGTAGCGCCGAAGACCCGCGTTCGATCCCGACTACAGGTGCTGTCTGTATGGAGTTTGTACGTTCTCCCCGTGATCTGCGTGGGTTTTCTCGGAGATCTTCGGTAACCACCAACACTCCAAAGACGTACAGGTTTGTAGGTTAATTGGCTTGGTAAATGTAAACATTGTCCCTCGTGTGTGTAGGATAGTGTTAATGTGCGGGGATCGCTCGTCGGCGCGGTGGGCCAAAGGGCCTGTATCTCTAAACTAAACTAAACTAAACTAAACAGTCATAAAACACAAGATACATGGAACATGAAATTCAAGTGAAGAGTGCAAAGGATTGAGGATATGCACAGATTTGGGGAGAGGGTGGGGAGGTCGGGAGGGGAGTCAGCCTCAGTCAAAGATACTAAAGGAGCAAGATGAACCACTCTGTCGATATCGCCTATACTGAAGTGTAGTACGCAACGGAGCGTTACGACTGCCATTTTAGTAAGCAAAGCCCGCCGTTCGCTATGCCTCTCGTAGTGTAATCAGTGTTTTGGGGGAACAGTATGTGTGATGATACCATTAAAATGCAGAATATATCTCATCTATCAATTCACAGATTTTTGTTATTTTTCTTTTGAAATGTTTCTGCAAGTTTCTGTCTACTAAAATGGCGCTGTGACATACTGCGGTTTTTAGGGTCGAGTTGTCTATCTTGCTCTGATCTATTATCGTTGGTCTCAGTCTACCCACAGTAGAAGGGGGAGGTGTTGTACAATTTGATCACCTCAGGGAAGAAGCACCTCCTGTGGCATTCTGTCCTGCATCTTGGTGGAGCCAGTCTGTTGTTCACAACTCTAACCTCACCTCGGCAACAGAACCCTCCAGACCACCTCTTACTTTATCATGCTTTATAAGTTTTTACACTAGTTTCTTCTTATTCTTTTCACTGTCTTGTAGAATTTTTTTGTAAGCTACGTTTAATTCATAATTTAATGCATTGTCTACGTCTATGCGTCTATGATGCTTCTGCAAGCAAAATTTCTGTTGAAACTGTACATTACCATACTGGTGCATATGACAGGAAATTTGACTTGAGTTGAAATATAAGTCTTCCTTTCTTGATACTGCTGAAGTTTAGTTCAGTTTAGTTTAGAGATACAGCGCGGAAACAAGCCCTTCGGCCCACCGGGTCCGCGCCGACCAGCGATCCCCGCACACTGACACTATCCGACACACACTAGGGGCAATTTTACATTTACACCAAGCCAATTAACCTGCAAACCTGTACATCTTTGGAGTGTGGGAGGACAGCAAAGATCTCAGAGAGAGCCCACGCAGGAGAATGTACAAACTCCGTACAGACAGCACCCGTAGTCAGGATCGAACCCGCGTCTCTGGCACTGTAAGGCAGCAACTCTACCGCTGCTAAAGTGTTGTTGGCAGCAGTGATACCTCAGAAGAAAATGAAATATTAATTCACCGTATATGAACCGGAACAAAATCACAAATGTGACGAGTTACTTAAAGCACAAAGTGCTGGAGGAACTCAACGGGTCAGGCAGCATCTGTGGAGGGGAGTGGACCGGCAAAGTTACAAATTGGGACCCTTTTTCACACTGGTAAGGATGGGGGCGGGGGGAGAGTGCTGACGAAAGGTGGGATGGGTCACCATATAATGGGATGGAATGGGGTCGTATATCTATGGTCTTATCTGAGGAAGGGTCTCGACTCGAAACGTCACCTATTCCTTTTCTCCAGAGCTGCTGTCTGACCCTCAGAGTTACTCCAGCACTTTTTGTGTCCATCTTGTGCCTCTGAGACCAGCCCTCAGTGTGTTTGGTGTAGATCGAGGTGATCCAAGGCATTCATAGGGCAATGCTGTGGAAGAGTGATCAGCATTTAACCCTTTCATTTAATTGAGGAGGGGTCTGCAATGAACTCTTATGACAGACAGGATATCTGGGTGTTGTTCACGGTGGATGGATTGGCCTGAAGCTCACTAGTTGTCATGCTGCCAAATACACCAATTTGAAACAATGGTGTAACATTTTAGGAAACAGATAACAGTGAGCACACAATGAAATGCATCCTGTGACATACCCCGCAATACTGAGAGAGAAAGAATGGTACCAATTTTAGAACTAATTTCACATGAAAGCTTCTATTCATAATACTTAGAGGGAATAACATATCCTGCCCTGGATAAACCAGAGTGATCTTTTTATCTTTAATATTCACTGGCACAGATTTAGAATCTGTGGAGCAGTCTAACGATAACGATTGACTTCACGGACTTACCTGGAGGAGAGAGGACAACCAGTATGAGGGAGGACAGGAGATTTCAAGAATTCAGACCCACGGATAATGTGACACAAATGGTCGTGTTTAGTTTAGTTTAGAGATACAGTGCTGAAACAGGCCATTCGGCCCACCGCGTCCATTCCGACCAGCCATCTCCGCACATTAACACTACCCTACACATACTAGTGACAATTCACATTTATACCAAGCCAATTAACCTATTTGGAGTGTAGTAGGAAACCGAAGATCTCGGAGAAAACCCACGCAGGTCATGGGGAGAACGTACAAACTCCGTACAGGCAGCACCCGTAGTCAGGATCGAACCCGGGTCTCTGGCGCTGCAAGTGCTGTAAGGCAGCAACTCTCCCGCTGCCCATGTGAGTGCCCTTGATCTGAAAGAAGTAGCACTTTGGTACCTTAGAGATACAGCATGCAGACAGTCCCTTTGGCCCATCGAGCCCACGCCAACCAGCGATCACCCCGTGCATCAACACTATCCGACACATCAGGGATGGTTTACCAGTTTTACTGAAGCCAATGAACCTACAACCCTGTGTAGGAAGGAACTGCAGATGCTGGTTTACACCGAGGATGGACACAGAATGCTGGAGTAACTCAGCGGGTCAGGCAGCATCTCAGGAGAGAAAATATGGGTGACATTTTGGGTCGAGACCCTTCTTCAGACTGAGAGACAGGGGAGAGGGAGACACAGAGATAAGGAGGTGGAAGGTGTGAGAAGGAGACATCAAAAGAGACGTGGTTCAAGGAAAATGTAGAATAAATCATTGTTAGCTGGGAGAAGGCGACTACGAAACATACAGTGATAAAATATTTTTTGATCCGGTGGACTGTCAGACTGGTTGGAGAACTAGCAAGGGGGAGGGATGGAGAGAGAAGGATGGCAATGGTTACTTGAAGTTAGAGAAGTCAATATTCATACCGCTATGGTGTAAATCGAAGGTAGACACAAAATGCTGGAGTAACTCAGTGGGTCAGGCAGCATCTCAGGAGAGAAGGAATGGGTGACGTTTCGGGTCGAGACCCTTCTTCAGACTGAACAAGGGTCTCGACCCGAAAAGTCACCCAATCCTTCTCTCCTGAGATGCTGCCTGACCTGTTGAGTTACTCCAGCATTTTGAGTCCACCTTCGATTTACACCAGCATCTGCAGGTTTTTTTTCCTACACTGCTGTGGTGTAAAGTGCCCAAGTGAAATATGAGGTGCCTCTTTTCATACCTCTACATTTCCTTGGTCATTGTCTGCTTTGATCTGAAGGGATCAAATGCTGTGAGGTATTAGTCTCCGTCCGAAAAGCCACCTATTCCTTTTCCCCAAAGATGCTGTCTGATCCGCTGAGTTACTTTTTGTCCCTGAGCATTTTGTGTCTATCTTCGGAGTAAACCAGCATTGGCAGTTCCTTCCCACACATATTGAAATTGAAACCTGGAATCAGCCATTACATTTTACCACCTAATTTCCTCTTCCACCTCTGAAACAAGATTCCATCGATGCTGGTTTAATCTGGCGGCTTGGTTAAACCCCCTACTTCACAAACATACCTGGACTATCAGTGTTGACAAAAAGCAACACAAGAGGCAGAGTCACAGGCTAGCCTCGAGCGATCACCCAAACCGCACTGTGTCGGAAGGAACTGCAGATGCAGGTTTACACCAAAGATAGACACAAAATGCTGGAGTGACTCAGTGGGACAGGCAGCATCTCTGGGGAGAAGGAATGGGTGACGTTTCGGGTCGAGACCCTTCTAAAAAAGGTAATAATTGAAGTGGGAAGAGTTGAAGGAGAGGTTGTTTAGAGTGAGGACCAGCGGAGGAGAGTGTGGGTCGAGGGAAATTGGCTGGTTCTGCGGTCCCCTCGACCAGATACGTCACCCATTCCTTCTCTCCAGAGATGCTGCCTGTCCCGCTGAGTTACTCCAGCATTGTGTGTCTATCTTCACCCATTCCTTCTCTCCAGAGATGCTGCCTGTGCCGCTGAGTTACTCCAGCGTTTTGTGTCTACCTTCGCCCAAACCACATTCACATGCCTGCATTTCCCTTCCGGAGCCACTGGATAGCAACCAAGAGCAGGAATCTCTGTTGCCTTTCCTGCTTGCCAGGGGCTCAGGGAACAAGTGCAGCTCTCCACAACCTCCTACACTGAATCACCAAAGTCCCAAATACTCTGTGATGCTCTGCAGTGTGAGATCACCTTGGCAAATCCCTTCACCGGTAACTTTAAATCATTCTGACAAAGTTTAAAGGAAGTGCGTTTTTTTTACGTGCAGGAAGGAACTGCAAATGCTGGTTTACTCCAAAGATAGACACGAAATGTTGGAATAACTCGGCGGGTCAGGCAACATCTCTGGAGAAAAGGAATAGGTGACGTTTCAGGTTGAGACCCTTCTGAAGAAAGGGTCGCCTATTCCTTTGAAACGTCACCTATTCCTTTTCTCCAGAGATGCTGCCTGACCCGTTGAGTTACTCCAGCATTTTGTGTCTATCTTTTTTCGTTTACTTTAAGCTATGAAAGACTTTGGCAAAAGTGCTCGATAAAATCAGCAGGTCAGCAAGCATCCATGGAGGGAGTGGATAGGCACCCTTTTGGGTCGGGACCCTTCAGACTGATTGTAGTGGGGGGGGGGGGGGGGAGAAAACTGGAAAAAAGAGGTGTGAGTGGTGCACAGTTTAGCAAGTGATGGGTGGATACTGGTGTACAAAGATACTAGAGGAGCAAGATGAACCACGCCGTTGAAATCGCCTATACTGAAGTGTAGTACGCAAAGGAGCGTAACGGCCGCCATTTTAGTAAGCAGAACCCGCCGTTCTCTAAGCCTCTCGCAGTGTAATCAGTGTTTTGGGGGAACAGTATGTGTGATGATACCATTAAAATGCAGAAAATACCTCATCTATCAATTCACAGATTTTGGTTATTTTTCTTTTAAAATGTTTCTGCAAGTTTCTGCCATGACATACTACGGTTGTTAGGGTCGAGTGGTCTATCTTGCTCTGCTCTATTATCTTTGCTGGTGTACTGGGGTTGATTTGCAGATGGTGGAGGAAGTGATAAAGGTCAGAGATGAAATGGAGAAAAAAGGGTGCCAGATAAGAAGAGAAGAGGAAGTTAAATGTAATGCCAGAGGGAACATGGGGATGGGTCATCAGGTCATAAGTGATAGGAGCAGAAATAGACCATTCGGCCCATCAAGCCTACTCTGCCATTCAACCATGGCTGATGTATCTCTCCCTCCTAACCCCATTCTCCTGCCTTCTCCCCATAACCCCTGACACCCGTGCCAATCAATAATCTATCTATTGCCTTATGGGGGAGGGGGGGTTGGGGGGAGGTGGTAAGAGAGGGTTCAAAGGGAACTGAGACTGTCAGCGATGGGAGATGAGTGTGGGAAGGAGGGGAATGGAGCAAAGTGGCTTTGGTGGGAGCCAGGTGGGTGGGAGCTAGTGGGAGGAATGTGTGTGCTCATTTCCTCCAGTGCTTTGTGTTTTGCCCAAAATTCCAGCATCTGTAGATCCTTGTGTTTCTATGAAATGCTTTTTATCTCCTGAGACTCTTGCTGATTATTTGCTTGAGTGAAAACAGTGGGAAAAGTCTTTCCTAAATTACTTTGGCCCCCATCTCTTATCCTTTTGCTCAGAGAGAGGGGAGCATCAATGTGCCGATCATTGCCATTGTGACCATGGTGGGCCGCAGCAGATGGACAGGACACCCGGCAAAATCTACCACAAGAAAACTTTTGGTTCAATTAATCTGGATCAAACTGGTGGCACGGTGGCGCAGCGGTAGAGTTGCTGCCTTGCAGCACCAGAGACCCAGGTCCCATCCTGACTGCGGGTGTTGTCTGTACGGTGTTTGTACGCTCTCCCCGTGACCAGCGTGGGCTTTCCCTGGGTGCTCCGGTTTCCACTCACACTCCAAAGACGTACAGGTTTGTAGGTAAACTGGCTTGGTATAAATGTAAAAAAGTGCCCCTGGTGGGTGTAGGATAGTGTTAATATGCGGGGATCGCTGGTCGGTGCGGACTCGGTGGGCCGAAAGGCCTGTTTCCGCGCTGTATCTCTAAACTAAATTAAACTAAATTAAACTAAACTAAACTAAACTAAACTAAACTAAACTAAACTAAACTAAACTGAATTAAACTAAATTAAACTAAATTAAACTAAACTAAACTAAACTAAACTAAACTAAACTAAACTAAACTAAACTAAACTAAACTAAACTAAACTAAACTAAACTAAACTAAACAGGCAAGAGGCTGCCTGGCATCATTGCTGTAACAAGAGTACTGATCCTCAGAGGGCGTGTGTACAAGAGTTAGAGTCTGTGAGGCATTAGTCAGGGTTCTGTTCCAGACTGTTCTGTTTCAGTTCAGTCTGAAGAAGGGTCTCGACCCGAAACCTCACCCATTCCTTCTCTCCAGAGATGCTGCCTGACCCGCTGAGTTACTCCAGCACTTTGTGTCCATCTTCTGTTCCAGACTGGTTCACCTAGCTTACACCTGCAAAGACATTTGTTTCCCTCAGATTGATAGATTGAAAGATGCAGCATGGAAACAGGTTCTTGGACCCACTGAGTCCATGCCAACACTAGTCCTATGTTAGATGTGTAGGAAGGAACTGCAGATGCAGGTTTAAACCGAAGATAGGCACAAAAAGCTGGAGTAACTCAGCGGGACAGGCAGCATCTCTGGAGGAAAGGAATAGGTGACGTTTCGGGTCTGAAGAAGGGTCTCGACCCGAAACGTCACCTATTTCTTTTCTCCAGAGGTGCTGTCTGGCCCGCTGGGTTACTCCAGCTTTTTGTGTCTTCCACCAGTTCTATGTTATCCCACTTTCTCGTCCACGCCCTACACACCACGGACAATTCACAGAGGCCAATCAACCGACCAACCCGCACATCATACGGATGTGGGAGGAAACCGGAGCATCCAGAGTAAAACCCATGGAGTCACAGGGAGAACAGGCAGACTCCACACAGACAGCACCCGAGGTCAGGATTGAACCCGGCTCTCTGATGCTGTGAGGCAGCAGCTCTACCCGCTGCACCACTGCGTCCCCAGTCTCACCAGGAGTTCAAACTGTCTTATATTAGCAGTCCACTCACACAGTCATAGAACACTGCACAGAGACAGGCCCTTCAGCCCATCAGGTCTGCACTGTCCATCTTTTTACACTATTTCTACTCCAGTCTCATTTTATTCTCCCCACAATCCCATCAACTCTCCCCAGATTCAATTGTTCACTGACAGACGGGTCAGTCATCTACTCAGTCTTTGGAATGTGGGAGGAAACCAGAGCTCCCTGGAGGAAACCCACGTGGTCACAGAGAGAACATGCAAGCACCACACAGGCAGCACTGGATCGACCCAGGACTCTGGAGTTGTGGGGCAGCAGCTCTACTAACTGTACCACTGCCCCTCGCAAAGAGAACTTCAGCAGCATTAAAGAGAGGTCTTTGGGAATCTGAAATGGCTTCTTGCCACAGAGGCAACGATTCCACATCTTTTTCCTTGAAAGTGGCATCGCAGGTAGATTCCTTGAAAGTAACAGAGAGATAGAGTGGTCAAATAGTGTAAGAAAATAACTGCAGATGCTGGTACAAATCAAAGGTATTTATTCACAAAATGCTGGAGTAACTCAGCAGGTCAGGCAGCATCTCAGGAGAGAAGGAATGGGTGACGTTTTGGGTCGAGACCCTTCTTCAGACTGATGTCAGAGGGGCGGGACAAAGGAAGGATACAGGTGGAGACAGGAAGATAGAGGGAGAATTGGGAAGGGGGAGGGGAAGAGAGAGACAGAGGAACTATCTAAAGTTGGAGAAGTCGATGTTCATACCACTGGGCTGCAAGCTGCCCAAGCGAAATATGAGGTGCTGTTCCTCCAATTTCCGGTGGGTCTCACTATGGCACTGGAGGAGGCCCATGACAGAAAGGTCAGACTGGGAGTGGGAGGGGTATTTGAAGTGCTCAGTGTTGGAGAATTGAGAACCAGGGGACAGAGGTTTAAGCAGAGAGGGATTTAGTAGGAACCTGAGGGGCAACGTTTTCATGTGGAGGGTGGTATATAAGATGAACAAACTAAAATGGGGAGTGTTTGAGACAGGTACAGCAATTAACAGACATTTGGACAGGTACATGGATAGGAAAGACTTAGGGAGAAAAAGTATGGGTCAAATGCAGGCAAAAAGGACTTGTTAGGATAGGTGTCTTGGTCAGCATGGGCAAGTTGGGCTGAAGGGCCTGTTTATATGCTGCATGACTCTGTGACTATGAATAATCCTATGTCAGCTCATATTCCATATCGACTGGAATGGCGTCTGTGGTTTGAGGCTAGATCGCGAATTCTCGGCCTCTATTTTCTATGGTGGCGCGTTGGTGCAGCGGTAGTGTTGCTGACGTACAGTGCATACAGCGCCAGACACACGGGTTCAATCCCGATTACCGGTGCTGTCTCACGAAGTTGTACGTTACCCCGTGACCGCGTGGGTTTTCTCCGAGATCTTCGGTTTTTTTCTCCCACACTCCAAAGACACACAGGTTTGTAGGTTAATTGGCTTGGTGCAAGTGTAAATTATCCCTCGTGTGTTAACATAGTTAGCACGCGGGGATCGTTGGTTGGCGCGGACTCGGTTTCCGCTGTATCTCTAAACTAAACTAACCTGTAGTCAAGAAGAATAGAAGGCAAACTCATTGAAATGATCAAAGTTCTTGGAGGTGTAAGAAAATAACTGCAGATGCTGGTACGAATCGAAGGTATTTATTCACAAAATGCTGGAGTAACTCAGTAGGTCAGGCAGCATCTCAGGAGAGAAACTTCTTGGAGGGCTCAACATGGAGGCTGAGGATCAACAGGGTGGATGCAAGGAGGGCGAGGAGCCTGGAATCAGATGGTAACAGTCCCGTCATAAGTGCTTGGACATTTAGACCTGAAATGAATATTCACAAGTGCCATAACTTCCCATTAAACATACACACATACTGCACTGATTCCTCTAAGGACAATAAGACACACCATGGTCAGGTGGAAGGATGAATGAATGAATGAATGAACGAATGAATGAATGAATGAATACTTTATTGTCACATATGACAAGTCACAGTGAAGTTCAGGTTAGAAGCTGCATTCTCATTCCTAACATCCAGGTTTTGTTTGTTCACCATATGTGGGTATCAGTAGCATTGCCAATGTATATTGTTCATCCTGTCCCTGAAATGCTGAGGCAAAATGAAGTCAAGCAGAAGGGTGTAGAAACAAGGAACTGCAGATGCTGGTTTCCAAAAAAGACACAAAGAATGAATGAATGAATGAATGAATGAATGAATGAATGAATAAGTTTATTGGCCAAGTATGTGCACATACAAGGAATGTGCCTTGGTGCTCCGCTCACAAATCACAACGCAAACATACAGTTAACAATTAAGAATAAAGCACAAACACATCAAAACAATAAGGATACAACATTGCGGTCTAAACATGTGGGTGAAAATAAACCAGAGCAAAAAAGAGACACGTGGATAGGTGATGTTTCGGACATTACCTGTCCATGTTCTCCAGAGATGCTGCCTGACCCGCTGAGTTAATCCAGTACTTTGTGCCTTTTTCAGAATTCAAGCACTTTGGCGATATTGGCTGGACTGAGTAGAGATGGCAGATTTCCTTTGCTGAAGTAGATGTTGGCCAGTGTGGGCAAGTTTGACCAAAGGGCCTGTTTCCACGCTGTGTCACTCTATGACTCTACATCTCTACATTAACTGACGGATACGACTTAGCAAATTCATAACGTTTGAGGCCTGTTTTTTTTTGTGCAATTCCAGATTTATTTAATTCCTTCAATGTCGCCCCTCCTCCAAAAAAAATGGCTTCAGTTGACAGCAATTAGGCAAAGGGAGATGCAAGGAGCTCAGTTGCGAACCATTTTAACTCCCCTTCCCATTCCAACACTGACCTGGACCATGCAAGCTGGAGGAACAGCACCTGATATTGTACTTATGTGCAGGAAAAAAAAAGCAGATGCTGGTTTAAATCAAAGGTTGGCACAAAATGCTGGAGTAACTCAACGGGTCAGGCAGCATCTTTGGAGAGAAGGAATGGGTGATGTTGGGTAACGTTTCAGTCTGAAGAAGGGTCTCGACCCGAAACGTCATCCATTCCTTCTCTCCCGAGATGCTGCCTGACCCATTTACTCCAGCATTTTGTGTCTATCTTTGATATTGCACTTATGTAACTTGCAACCCAAGAGTACGAACATTGAATTCTTCAAATTTTTTAAACAACCCCCCTCTCTTCTCTGTGCTCCACCTGGGTGCAAACTAATTTCTCCCGGCCCCTTCTTTCTCCTTCCCCCCATCGCCTTCCACCTATATATTTTCCTTTAGCTTCATACGTCACCTCTCTTCTCTCCTTCTCTGACACCCTTTTGTTTCCTTTTCCATCTCTGGTCTTTGTCCACCATCTGCCAGTCACACCTCCCTGACCTATATCCACCTATCACTTGCCAGGCTTTTTCCTGCCTCTGCCTCTTTTTTTCGGTGTTCTACTATAATCAGCCTCTAATCAGGGAAGAAGGCACAGGAGCCTGAAATCTGCAACGTCCAGGTTCAGGAACAGCTTCTTCCCGACAACCGTCAGGATATTAAACACTACGAACTCCAACGAAACCGGACTATGAACTGCCTCACTTGCACTAGGGATTTGTGTGGGGCATTGTTTTTGTCTTTGGACTGTATTATTTGAGAGTTTTTAATATATAGAACCTATTTTTGTTGTTTACGGAGGTGTCTAATGACTTTTTTACATGTCTGTTGTGCTGCTGCAAGTAAGAATTTCATTGTTCCTTTTTGGGACATATTGGGGTGGCACGGTGGCGCAGCGGTAGAGTTGCTGCCTTACAGCACTTACAGCGCCAGAGACCCGGGTTCGAACCTGGCTACGGGTGCTGTCTGTACGGAGTTTGTATGTTCTCCCCATGACCCCATGGGTTTTCTCTGAGAACTTCGGTTTCCTCCCACACTCCAACGATGTACAGGTTTGTGGGTTAATTGGCTTGGTGTAGGATACAGCATTAGTGTGCGGGGATGGCTGGCCAGCGTGGACTATGTGGGCCGAATGGCCGTTTCTGCGCTGTACCTCTAAAACTAAAAAGGCTAAAACTAAAAACTGAAATATGACAATAAAAACATCCTTGACTTCTGACTCCTGATCCAAAACGTCGCCTATCCACGCCTCCAGAATTGCTGAGTTTCTCCACCACTTTGTGTTTTCTTTTTAAATTTTGCTAGTTTTCCAAAGGAAAAAAACCAATGGGATACCAGGGGAATTCAATCCCTTTTCATGGGACCTTCAAGAGCTGACTGGTCCAGTTCACAGAAGTCTCTGAAGAAGGACTTGCACGTGACGTACAAATGGAAACTAATATTGACTTTGGTTCTTCTCAAGTTCAGCCGCGTCTCCAGTCTGGGGTAAAGTGTTTGGAAACAGGTTAGACCAGGCCCCCGCTGAGAAATGTACCTCAAATGTTTACCCGTGGTTTCCTTTCCCATTGGTAGTAAGTCCAGCAACCAGATACTTGGAAGTGCACACCACTTTCCCTCGACCATTTTCCCAACATCGTGTTCACGTGGGCAGCAGCTGAGAAACCCCACCGACATTCAGCATCAACTACTCCATTCCTTGAGCTTCAATCCATTACTGTGAATTTTATAAGGGCATAAAGTAATGTGATAGTAGAATTAGGCCATTCGGCCCATCAAGTCTACTCCGCCATTCAACAATGGCTGATCTATCTCTCCCTCCTAACCCGATTCTCCTGCCTTCTCCCCATAACCCCTGACACCCGTACTAATCAAGAATCTATCTACAGGCATCTGTGCCTTAGAAATATCCACTGACTTGGCCTCTACAGCCTTCTGTAGCTAAGAATTCCATAGATTCACCACAACTCTGACTAAAGAAATCTCTCCTCATCTTCTTCCTAAAGGAACGTCCTTTAATTCTGAGGCTATGACCTCTAGTCCTAGACACCCCCACCAGTGTAAACATCCTCTCCACATCCACTCTATCCAAGCCTTTCATTATTCTGCAAGTTTCAATGAGGTCCCCCTTCATTCTTCTAAACCCCAGCGAGTACAGGCCCAGGGCCGACAAACGCTCATCATAGGTTAACCTACTCATTCCTGGGATCATTCTTGTAAACCTCCTCTGAACCTTCTCCAGAGCTAACACATCCTTCCTCAGATAAGGTGCTTAAAATGGCTCACAATAACTACAGTGTTACTGTCCAGACATGGGAAGGCGAGAAGTTGCTGGCTGGGAAATAGCTTCGGCTTGCATCTCTGTCAGCATTGATGAGGTGCTGAAGGAGCCAGATGCTGTGCTGCATCTATGAGGCTATGACTCTATAAATGCTGCCGCTTATTTAGTGGCAATAAGGTTATTCAATTATTCACTGTTTGAGTCTGAAGAAGGGTCTTGACCCGAAACGTCACCCATTCCTTCTCTCCAGAGATGCTGCCTGACCCGCTGAGTTACTCCAGCATTTTGTGTCTATCTTTGGTGTTAACCAGCATCTGCAGTTCCTTCCTCCACTCAGGGTAATGTTCAGTTTAGTTTAGACATACAGCATGGAAGCAGGCCCTTCGGCCCACTGAGTCCACGTCGACCATTGATCGCCCTTTCACACTAGATCTACGTCATCATTTTGCATCCAGTCCCTACATATTGCGGGAATTTATGGAGGCCAATTATTTTACAAACCCTTGAGTCTTTGAGATGTGGGAGGAAGGAAACCCACGCGGTCACGGGGAGAACGTACAAACTCCACACAGACAGCACCCGTAGTCAGGATGGAGTCCGGGTGTCTGGTGCTGTGAGGCAGCAACTCCACCAGTTGTGCTGTTATGCAGGGTGTAACTGAATGAAACCACTGTTTACTTAGTAAGTTTGCAGTTAAAGTATGGTTTTATAATTAAGACCATTTGGGTCTGCATTCTTTCACAGAAAACTTCTTTCAAAACACCACCCCCTGAGGATTTGGGTCATTCTCCACAATAAAGAACTAAAATTGTATTTCTTTAGCTTGTGCATAACATTGGAAACAGGTGTAGGGCTATTTTTAAACGTGAATGATGTGAACCTTTGAATGGTGTACATCCCTCGGAGATTGTAGTTCTAAAATAACACATTTGTAATCAGTTACTTTGCAGATGTAGGAAGATATTGTGAATCATGGTTTTGCATGTGGTTTTCGGGGCACTGTTCACTGTGATTGACCAGCTCAGCATAATTAAAGGATGTCGACTCGAAACGTCACCCATTCCTTCTTCAGACGGAAGAAGGGTCTTGACCTGAAACGTCACCCATACCCTCTCTCCAGAGATGCTGCCTGTCCCGCTGAGTTACTCCAGCTTTTTGAGTCCAACTTCATTTTAAACCATCATCTGCAGTTCCTTGCTATCACAAAAAGCTGGAGTAACTCAGCGGGACAGGCACCATCTCAGGAGAGAAGGAATAGGTGACGTTTTGGGTCGAGACCCTTCTTCAGACTGATGTCAGGGGAGGGGACGGGACAAAGAAAGGATGTAGTTGGAGACAGGAAGACAGTGGGAGAACTGGGAAAGGGGAGGGGAAGAGAGGGACAGAGGAGCTATCGAAAGTTGAAGTCAATGTTCATATCACTGGGTTGTAAGCTGCCCAAGCGAAATATGAGGTGCTGTTCCTCCAATTTGTGGTGGGCCTCATAGAAAAACACATAGACAATAGGTGCAGGAGGAGGTCATTCGGCCCTTCGACCCAGCACCACCATTCATTGTGATCATGGCTGATCATCCATAATCAATAACCCGTGCCTGCCTTCTCCCCATATCCCTTGATTCCACTAGCCCCCAGAGCTCTATCTCTCTCTCTCTTAAATTCATCCAGTGATTTGGCTTCCACTGTCCTCTGTGGCAGAGAATTCCACAAATTCACAACTCTCTGGGTGTAAAGGTACCTTCTCACTTCTGTTTTAAATGGCCTCCCCTTTATTCTAAGACTGTGGCCCCTGGTTCTGGACTCCCCCAACATTGGGAATATTTTTCCTGCATCTAGCTTGTCCAGTCCTTTTATAATTTTATATGTCTTTATAAGATCCCCTCTCTTCCTTCTCACTGTGAGAACAGAGGAGGCCCATGACAGAAAGGTCAGTCTGGGAGTGGGAGGGGGAGTTGAAGTGCTGAGCCACTGGGAGATCAGGTTGGTTAAGGCGGACTGAGCGAAGGAGTTCTCCTCCAATCTGCAGTTCCTTCTTACATATAATTAAAGGTTTTCCAGTTTGGATTAACAGCAGTCTAGTCATTTTCCTATTGATTGAAAACAATATATGTTGATGCAGCCAGACCCCTTGTTGATGTTTCCATGACCAAAACCGAGGCACAGACACTGTTGGAAGATTTTCACCTTCAATCCGAATATTACGAAAGAGTGTAGAGAAGATTTAAAGATGTTGCCATGACTCGAGGACCTGAGCTATAGGGAGAGGTTGAGTGAGCTGGGATGGGATTCTATTCCTTGGAGTGCAGGAGGATGAGGAGTGATCTTATAGAGGTGTATAAAATCATGAGGGGAATAGATCGGGTAGATATTCTCCCGATAGTCATAGTTATATTTATGACCTTTTCGTCGTTGAATTTAGAAGGATGAGAGGGGATCTTCTAGAAACATGTAAAATTCTTAAAGGATTGGACAGGCTAGATGCAGGAAAAATGTTTCCCATGTTTGGGCAGTCTAGAACCAGAGGTCACAGTTTAAGAACAAGGGGTCGGCCATGAGATGAGGAAACACTTTTTCAGCCAGAGTTGTGAATCTGTGGAATTCTCTGCCACAGAAGGCAGTGGAGGCCGATTCACTGGATATTTTTAAAAGAGAGTTAGATTTAGCTCTTGGGGCTAACGGAGTCAAGGGATATGGGGAGAAAGCAGGAACGGGGTACTGATTTTAGGTGATCAGCCCATGATTATATTGAACGGCGGTGCTGGCTCGAAGGGCCGAATGGCCTACTCCTGCACCTATGACAATAGACAATAGACAATAGGTGCAGGAGGAGGCCATTCGGCCCTTCGAACCAGCACCGCCATTCAATGTGATCATGGCTGATCATTCTCAATCAGTACCCCGTTCCTGCCTTCTCCCCATACCCCCTGACTCCGCTATCCTTAAGAGCTCTATCTAGCTCTCTCTTGAATGCATTCAGAGAATTGGCCTCCACTGCCTTCTGAGGAAGAGAATTCCACAGATTCACAACTCTCTGACTGAAAAGGTTTTTCCTCATCTCAGTTCTAAATTTCCTACCCCTTATTCTTAAACTATGGCCCCTTGTTCTGGACTCCCCCAACATTGGGAACTTGTCTCCTGCCTCTAACGTGTCCAACCCCTTAATAATCTTATACGTTTCGATAAGATCCCCTCTCATCCTTCTAAAGGATCTTTCATCCATGTATCAATGTTTCTATGTATCTAGATACTCCCACTGTTGGATACACCCTGTCCACATCCACTCTATCCAAGTATGGTCACATCCAGTGCTGATGGTGCTTCAAGTCTACAGCAACAACTGTGAAATTAGCCGCTGTGAGGTTTGGAATGGTGCTGTACATTCTGGGAAGATGAGCTGAAATGGGACCTGTCTGCTTGGCGATGGTGACGGTAACAAGGCTCAGTGGAATCAGCTGCTGCAGCAGTGCCAGGACGGATGTACAATGCTTCGCGGGAGCCAGAAGCCCCATCAAAGGCTTGACCTGGATAATGTTTCTCCTGCTTGGTGCCTAGAAGTAGAGGATCACAGCCTTCAATTGAAGGGTCGAACATTCCAGTCTAAGAAGACAGGAATTGCCCTCGTCCAGAGGTTACAGTGTGTGGTGTGGTGCATAGCCTCCAGGCTGTGGAACATCTCCTGAGCTGTGACACGCTGCATGACACATGCACTGTAAAGGACCTCACAGAGGCCAACCACGTGACACTAAAATTTGCTCGCTGTTGGCAAACAGTTGCTTGATGACACGAATAAATAAAAAACCCAGGGGTTCAGGAATCTTTGGGCTTATTTATCATGAGAGTCTTGGAGGCTCAGTCACTGTGCTGAATTCATATTTTATTTTTTCATATTTTCTGATAACATAAAAAGGAGGCCACTTGGCCCATCCATGCTGGACTTCAGAGGAATCACACCCATCCCATTCCCTCCACTTTAGTTTAGTTTAGTTTAGAGATACAGCGTGGAAACAGGCCCTTCGGCCCACCAAGTCCACGCCGACCAGCGATCCCCGCACTCGAAAGCTATCCCACACGCACTTGGGAAAATTTACAATGATACCAAACCAATTAACTTACAAACCTGTACATCTTTGGAGTGTGGGAGGAAACCAGAGGACCTGGAGGAAACCCACACAGGTCACAGGCAGAACATACAATGCAAACTCCGTAAAGACTAGTCAGGATTGAACCCGGGTCCCTGGTGCGGTAAGGCAGCAACTCTGCCGTTGCACCACCGTGCCGCCCTTGATTTCCTAGTTGTTCCCCATTATCCTTTTCTGATTCCCCTGTCTCCTACCCACACTGGAAGTAGTTTACAAAGGCTAGATAGTCCTCCAAGCACCCTTGGACTATCCTTGATCAGACTTTGCTGGCTAAACATTGCACTAAATGATATTCCCTCATCATGTTTCCTCCCACACTCCAAAGACGTACAGGTATGTAGGTTAATTGGCTGGGTAAAATGTAAAAATTGTCCCTAGTGGGTGTAGGATAGTGTTAATGTGCGGGGATCGCTGGGCGGCACGGACTTGGAGGGCCGAAAAGGCCTGTTTCCGGCTGTATATATATGATATGATGATATATGTGTCTGTACACTGTGATAGCTCGATTGTAATCATGTATTGTCTTTCTGCTGACTAGATAGTGGGACAAGAAACTAAACTGCACTGAACTGGGATGTGGAAGCGAACCAGAGCACACTGAAGAGGTACTCTTCTTTAGTCAGAGGGTAGTTAATCTGTGCAACTCATTGCCATTGTGGAGGCCAAGTCAGTGGATATTATTAAGGCAGAAATAGACAAATTCTCGATTTAAATGGGTGTCACGGGTTATGGGGAGAAGGCAGGAAAATGGGATTAGGAGGCAGAGATCAGCCACGATTGAATGGCGGAGTGGACTCGATGGGCCGAATGGCCTAATTCTACTCCTATAACTTGTGAACTTGTGAAGAGGAAGCCATGTGATTACAGGGGGGGATGTGCTGTGGACCAAGAGCAAGAGGAAGACAGGTCGTCACAACAACAAGTAACCTCCTGGCCTGGTACATCCCCCAGTGTACCGTGAGTAAGAAGCCAGAGGAAACCTGGTGCCCTGGGGAATGGAGAAAGGCATTGCAGGAGTTATCACCAGGCAATGCTGAAACTGAAACTGCCGAGGTGCCAGACCAGTGGAACTGCAACACGGGACGGTCTGAACACCAGACAGCAAAAACAGAATCCATATGTGGCGCTGCTGAAATGCCATTGACCTGAAACGTTAACTCAGTTTCATATGAGTACGAACAGCGAGTGTGAAAAACCTATGGTGTGCACAACCAGAAATGTCAAATAGATTAGTTTAGAGATAATTTAGAGATACAGTGCAGAAACAGGCCCTTTGGCCCACTGAGTCTACACCGACCAGCGATCCCCACGCACTAGCTCTATCCTACACACATCAGGGACAATTCACAATCTTTACCAATGCTTCATCTACACTAATGCCATTAACCACATTTGAACCATCTATATACTAAAACTCTTGTTTGTTTGTTTGTTTGTTCCTGATCTACAGCCAAAACGGTACACGATAGTGCGTCAATTTTAGGCCCACCTTACTCACCGCCGTCTCTTTGGTGCTAATGGAAGAAGTTTCATTGAAATCGGTGTTATATTTTTAACGTTATTCACATTTTAAAGTTTAAATCTATCTCCTAGGAAGGGAGGGGGTGGAGGGAGGGAAGGAGGTAGGGGGGAGGATAAGGGGGTTTGAGGTGGATGGAGTGTGGGGGGAGGGGAAGAGGGAAGGGGAGGGTGGAGGGGTGGAGGAGGGGAGGAGGGGGGGGAGGAGGGGGAGAGGGGGGGGAGGGGAGGGGGTGGAGGGAGGAGACGAGGAGGGATAAGGGGGATTGACAGTGATGGAGTGGGGGGGAGGGGGAGAGGAGGAAGGGCTGGAGGGGGAAGGGAGGGGAGGGGGAGAGGGGAGTGGGGAGGGGAGGGGGAGGAGAGGGATAAGGGGGATTGAGAGTGATGGAGTGGTGGGGAGGGGCTGGAGGGAGGGGGAGGAGGAAGGGAGGGGAGGGGGGAAGGGGTGGGGGGGAGAGGGGGAGGAGAGGGTGCTGCACCAATGTAGGAGAGGTCTAGTAACCCTCTAAATCTTTCCTATCGCTGTCCCTGTCCAAATGTTTTTAAATGGGGTTGTTATATGTGTCTCAACTACTTCGTCTGGGAGCTCATTCCATGTGCTCACCACCCTCTCATTGAAAAGCTTGCCCCTCAGTTTCCCATTAAATCTTTCCCCTCTCACCATAAACCTCCCTAGCTTTGGATTCCTCAACCCTGGGGAAAAGAGGATGTGTGTATTCACTCTATGCATTCAGCTGCTGATCTTATGCAACTCTATAAGATCACACCTCAGCCTCCTGCACTCCAAGAAATAACCCCCTCGCCTGCCCAACCACTCCCTGTAGCTCAGGCCCTCAAATCCTGGCAACATCGTCATAAAATAAGTTGAGAGATGGCAAAATACATTCACTAAAATGATCTGAGATGAGAGAGACTATGTCCATCAGGGTAGTCTGACATCTCTCCTATTGACTTGGAGGGCCGAAAAGGCCTGTTTCCGGCTGTATATATATGATATGATATGATATGATATGAGAATGTGCATGAGAATGGAAGGTTTGTGAGAAGCTGATTTACAATCAGCATTAGGGTTAGGGTTGGCGTTAGGAGCTGGACTGTTCTATGTTCCATGTTCTAGTCACTAATGACAATAGACAATAGACAATAGACAATAGACAATAGGTGCAGGAGGAGGCCATTCGGCCCTTCGAGCCAACACCGCCATTCAATGTGATCATGGCTGATCATTCTCAATCAGTACCCCGTTCCTGCCTTCTCCCCATACCCCCTGACGCCGCTATCCTTAAGAGCTCTATCTAGCTCTCTCTTGAATGCATTCAGAGAATTGGCCTCCACTGCCCTCTGAGGCAGAGAATTCCACAGATTCACAACTCTCTGACTGAAAAGGTTTTTCCTCATCTCCGTTCTAAATGGCCTACCCCTTATTCTTAAACTGTGGCCCCTTGTTCTGGACTCCCCCAACATCGGGAACATGTTTCCTGCCTCTAACGTGTCCAACCCCTTAATAATCTTATACGTTTCGATAAGATCTCCTATCATCAATAATAAATGTTTTTGTAGAAACCTGGTCATTCACAGTGATCTCATTGCAGATCTGCCGTGGGGTCATTGAGTAACCCTGGTCCCCCTAAAAGGGGGAATCCCAAGTGAGTTTAAGAGTAGGAGTTGGAAGAGGGAGAGATATGTTCAGGGATTATGTGCAGGATGGGAGGATGCTTGTATAGTACAGAACTCAGTTAAAGTCCATTAGGGCCAAATGGCCTGTTTCTGATCTATAAATTCCAATTAGTTTAATTTAGTTTAGTGAAACAGCATGGAAACAGGCCCTTCGGCCCACCGGGTCCGCGCCGACCAGCGATCCACGCACAGTAGTTCTATCCTGCACACTAGAGGCAATTTACAGAAGCCAATTAACCTACAAACCCACACATCTTTGGAATGTGGGAGGAAGCTGGAGCACCCAGAGAAAACCCACGGGGTCACAGGGAGAACGTACAAACTGCGCACAGACAGCACCCGACTTCAGGATCGAATCCGGGTCGCAGGCGCCGTGAGGCAGCAACTCTGCCGCTGCTCCACCGTGTCACCCTGATCAATAATCAATGATGGTGCAGAACACCTTGGGAGTCGACACTGCCCCCTACTGGAGTCACAGAACAGGCGTGTTCAGGTCCCCTTCATCAACGCTTAGTTGTTCAACTCTAAACATGTCACTGGCAGCACTGTGAACCCATCCGATAGAAGCTCATCAATAGGGTCACATTCCCTTCCCCTTATTCACAAAGATCATCCATTTGAATTCTGGAAATTAATGTGGCCTTTCACACTCTGATTGTCCAGAATGTCCCTTTTTTTTTAACTAAGGTTGGCACGGTGGTGCAGTGGTAGAGTTGCTGCCTTAGAGCGCCAGAGGCCCGGGTTCCATCCTATCTAACGCTGCTGTCTGTATGGAGTCTGTGACCAGAGTGGGTTTTCTCCGGGTGCTCCGGTTTCCTCCCACACTCCAAAGACGAACAGGTTTACAGGTTAATTGGCTTCAGTAAAATTGTATATTGTAAAATTGTAAATTGTCCCTCGTGTGTAGGATAGTGCTACATGGTTAGCAAGGACTCAATGGGCCCAAGGCCCTGTTTGAGCGCTGTATCTCTAAAGTCCAAAGTATAAAGTCTATGGAAATCTTCATCCGTACCCTGGGTGACAGAATGAGCACAGCATAAAAAGTTATTTAAAATTGGATATTAAGTATGTGCACATGGAGCAAGGGTTACTTCTGGGGTGATAAATGGAACAAACATGGTAGGCTTCCTCATTGCAATCTTATGCCTCTTTGCAGAATGTTATGCAAAGAGGCATAAGCATGGTGAAGGGCGGCACGGTGGCGCAGCGGTAGAGTTGCTGCCTTACAGCGAATGCAGCGCCGGAGACTCAGGTTCGATCCTGAGTGGAAGCAGGCTCTTTGGCCCACCGAGTCTGTGTCGACCAGCAATCACCCTGTACACTACCACGAACCTACACACGAGGGACAATTTACAATGTTGACCAAAGCCAATTCACCTAAAAACCTGCACGTCTTTGTAGTGTGGAAGGAAACGGGAGCACCTGGAGAAAACCCATTTGATAATGGCGAGAATGTGTAAACCCGATACCAAGAGTGCCCGTAGTCAGGATCGAACCTGGATCTCTGGCTCTGCAAGGCAGCAACTCTACCGCTGCACCATCATGCCACCCTTTATTCTTATTCTTTATAATACCTACATGTCAGTCCCTCTGAACACAAGCACCTTACAATCCCTCAACATTTCACAAGAACATTCCGCATTTCTTTTCTTTTCGACCATAGTGGATGATCACAATCCTCCCATATTTTCCTCCATCTCCATCTCCGTGCCTATGCACATTCACTGAACCTATGCATATCCCCCTTTGTACCCGCCTTCCAACTCATACTGCCATCCAGTTTTGCATCAACTGGATATACTTGGCGCAGCGGTAGAGTTGCTGCCTTACAGTGAATGTAGCGCCGGAGACTCAGGTTCGATCCTGACTAAGGGCGCCGTCTGTACTGAATTTGTACGTTCTCCCCGTGACCTGCGTGGGTTTTCTCCGAGATCTTCGGTTTCCTCCCACACTCCAAAGACGTACAGGTATGTAGGTTAATATGTAAAAATTGTCCCTAGTGTGTGTAGGATAGTGTTAATGTGTGGGGATCGCCGGGCGGCGTGCACTCGGTGGGCCGAAGGGCCTGTTTCAGCGCTGTATCTCTAAATCTAAATCTAAAAAAAATGATGCTCTCCAGAGATGCCGCCAAACCCTTTGAGTTACTCCAGCACTTTGTGTTCTACTTATGAGCTTGCAGGCTGCACTGCCTGCCACACTTGATGTACAAAGTGTTTGTGTCAGCAAGCTGAGAGACAGCTAACTGCCTTACCAGGCCCTACCTGAGCTGATTGCAACAGTTGACATTCACGCTCCGATTGCCTGAGTACTCCACTGTTTGCACCCAGCCACTTGCACTCTGACAGCAACAGATTTGTATCGCACCACAGCGAGTCGGAGCTGATGTGGAAAAAATACACACACAGATATCTGAAAGAATATTCAGGTTATTTGTGGTTGAATTAAATGAGCAATGAACAAGGAGATAGAGGAAAAGAGGAATATAGACACGAAAAGCTGGAGTAACCCAGTACTCCAGTCAGGCAGTGTGCAGGAAAATAACTGCAGATGCTGGTACAAATCGAAGGTATCACAAAATGCTGGAGTAACTCAGTGGAGCATCTCTGGAGAGAGGGAATGGGTGACGTTTCGGGTCGAGACCCTTCTTCAGACTGAGGGACAAAGAAAGGATATAGGTGGAGACAGGAAGACAGTGGGAGAACTGGGAAGGGGAGGGGAAGAGAGGGACAGAGGAGCTATCTAAAGTTAGAGCACTGACTTCCTTTCTGTCATGGGCCTCCTCCAGTGTCATAGTGAGGCCCACCGGAAATTGGAGGAACAGCGTCTCATATTTTGCCTGGGCAGCTTACAATATGCCAGGCAGCATTTCTGGAGAAAAGGAATAGGTGACATTTCGGGTGGGGACCCTTCTTCAGACTGAGATTCAGGGAAGAGGGAAATGAGAGATTAGTTTAGTTTAATTTAGAGATAAAGCGCGGAAACAGGCCCTTCGGCCCACCTAGTCCTCACCGACCAGCGATCCCCGCACATTAACCCTTTCCTACACACCAGGGACAATTTACATTTATACCAAGCCAATTACATTGTAAACCTTTTGTAAACGTCTTTGGAGTGTGGGAGGAAACCGAAGATCTCGGAGAAAACCCACGCGGTCACAGGGAGAACGTACAAACTCCGTACTAACAGCACCCATAGTTAGGATCGAACCCGGTTCCCTGATGCTTTTGTTGCGTGCTAACCAGTCAGCAGAAAGACAACGCATGATGACAATCGAGTCACTTACAGTGTCTGGAAACATGATAAGGGAATAACGTTTAGTGCAAAGTAAAGCAAGCAAAGTCCGATCAAAGGTCACCAAAGAGGTCAATCTTAGTTCAGGACTGCTCTCTGGTTACTGTAGGATGGTACAGTTGCCTGATAAGGGCTGGAAAGCAACTGCCCCTGTATCTGGAGGTGTGCGTTTTCACACTTCTATACCTGATGAGAGAGGGGTGAAGAGAGAGTGGCCAGGGTGCGATTTAATCTCCTTCAGACACTTGACAGCTTGTTCTCACTTTAGAACAGGGGCTTTCCAGCCTCACTGACAACTGCTTTTATTCTTGGCATTATGACCCAACCACCACTACAGACAGTGAGAGGGTTGAAGGTTCAGGTAAGATGCACATCATCCTGTGTGAGATCTCAATCTCCAGCCAACTGATATCTGGGTCAGTATCCGCCCTCTCGATCGCTGCTGGACAATCACACTGACGATTCCCATCCAACCTCCCAGCTACAGCGTGCGTGCGTGCGTGCGACACATCTGTGCTAATGGCTGCATAGAAACATAGAAATATCGAAAATAGGTGAAGGAGTAGGCCACTCGGCCCTTCGAGCCAGTACCGCCTTTTAATATGATCATGGCTGATCATCCAAAATCAGTACCTCGTTCCTGCTCTCTCCCCGTATCCTTTGATTCTGTTAGCCCCAAGAGCTATATCTAACTCTCTCTTGAAAACATCCAGTGAATTGGCCTCCACTGTGGCAGAGAATTCCACAAATTCACAACTCTCTGGGTGAAAAAGTTTTTCCTCATCTCAGTCCTAAATGACCCACCCCTTATTCTTAAACCGTGACCCCTGGTTCTGGACTCCCACAACATCAGGAACATTTTTCCTGCATCTAGCCTGTTCAATCCCTCAAGAATGTTATAGGTTTAAGGGATTGGACAGGCTAGACGCCGGAAAAATGTTCCCGATATTGCGGGAGTCCAGAACCAGGGGTCACGGTTTAAGAATAAGTGGTCGGCCATTTAGGACTGAGATGAGGAAAAACTGTTTCAACAATCGCACAGATGATTCCCATGTGCTGATCCAACCTATCAGCTACTGCGTGCATATGACACATCTGTGCTGGTGGCTGCAAGTGTTGGTGTGAAGTCATACTTAAGGGCCTGTCCCACTTAGGCGATTTTTAAGACGATTGCCGGCGACTGTCATAGTCGTATCAGGTCGCTGAAAAACCGGCGACTGGACCCCCCCTACGACAATGTCTACGACAAGCTACAACAACCTACCACCTAGTCGACGTCAAGCTACGGCAAGCTACCGAAAACCGGCGTCCCAATCGTCGCAAGTAGGACGTCCACCTACGACCGCGCCGACGACAACCTATGACCACACAGGCGATAATCTACGACAACCAAAGTCAACCTACGTCTACCCGCGACAAGCTACAACAAGCTACGACTCTGTCGGTGACAACTGAAGACAATTCACCTCAATTTGGCCTCTGGTTTTGACGCCGGTACCTGTCGCCGGGTGACGTAGGTCGTCGCCAATGGAATTCACCGAAGTCAGCACCGGCGACAACCTAGGTCACCTGGCGACAACCTACGACAGCGCCCCCGTCAGGAGACGTCAAGCTACGATCATTGGCGTCAAACCCACTGGCGCCGAAAATTTGACATTCTGAAAATCCAGCAGCGACCAGAAAGACGCTACGGCTCTTTGGGCGACTGAGGTGACGACTCACGACACCGCGGTATTGGCGACACCGCGGCGACCGTGTGGCGACTGCCTAGTCACCTAAAATATCGCCTACGTGGGCCAGGGGCTTTTACTCTCTTGCTCTACAATTACTAATTGGCCAGGCAGGGGTTCTATGCTGTCAGAAAAAGATGACCCCCCCCCCCGACACAAATTATTTTGTCAAATTTGCTGGGTGTCTCTGCAATTTTCCGTTTACATCCACGTTTGCATTTCCTTCGACTTTACCGTGCCTGGTTTCAGCCACGCACATCAATGGGACAAACATAATCCTAATACCTGATGGAAACACTCAGCAGGTCAAGTAGCATCAGTGGAGAGAGAAACACAGTCAGTGTTTCAGGACAGTGACCTTGCATCAGAAGAAAGAAAAGCTGTAATGACCACGGAGATTCCAGAAACTGCAGACGCCAGAATCCTGAGCAAAAAGACCAAGTGCTGGAGGAACTCAACAGCTCAGCCAACATCTGTGGATCAATAGACAATAGACAAGAGACAATAGGTGCAGGAGGAGGCCATTCGGCCGTCCGAGCCAGCACCGCCATTCAATGTGATCATGGCTGATCATTCTCAATCAGTACCCCGTTCCTGCCTTCTCCCCATACCCCCTGACTCCGCTATCCTTAAGAGCTCTATCTAGCTCTCTCTTGAATGCATTCAGAGAATTGGCCTCCACTACCTTCTGAGGCAGTGAATTCCACAGATTTACAACTCTCTGAGTGAAAATGTTTCTCCTCATCTCCATTCTAAATGGACAGACGGCATTTTAGGTCAGCACTCTTCTTCAGAGGGGTTGGGGTCGGGAGGAGAATGCTGGAGTAGGGAGATGGGGTTGGGGGCAAAGCTTGGCAAGTGATAGGTGGATACAGATGAGGAGGGATGATTGGCAAAAGGGTAAAGTGACAAAGGCTTGAGACGAAAAGGAGACAGAAGGGGGTCATTTAAATGGAGACCAGAAGGTGTGCAATGTTAAACTGGGAGGGGGGGTCTGGGTGTAAGTGTCAAGAGGAGGGAAAAAAGGGGGGTAAAAGGGAAATACTGAGTTTGGGGGATTGCAGATGAGTATATAAAGGGGAAAAGGAGCAGAGTGACTAATGTGGGAGTAATACACCGATCAGCCAAAACATTATGACCAGTAACAGACGAAGTGAATAACATTGATTACCTTGTTACAATGGCACCTGTCAAGGGGTGGGATATATTAGGCGGCAAGTGAACAGTCAGTTCTTGAAGTTGATGTTCATGTGTTGGATGCAGGAGAAATGGGCAGGAGTAAAGACCTGAGCGACTTTGACAAGGGCCAAATTGTTATGGCCAGACGACTGGGTCAGAGCATCTCTGAAATGGCAAGGCTTGTGGGGTGCTCCCGGTCAGCAGTGGTGAGTACCTACCGACAGTGGTCCGAGGAGGGATAAACCACAAACCGGCGACAGGCAGGGTGTTGGGCGCCCAAGGCTCATCGATGCGCGAGGGTCACAAAGGCTATCCCATCTGGTCCGAACCGACAGAAGGTCTACTGTGGCACGTCACAGAAAGTTTTAATGGTGATCACGGGCGGGATGTGTCACAATACACAGTGCATCACACCCTGCTGCATATGAGGCTGCACACGGAGGACTAACAGCATATTAGGCAGGTGGTCATAATGTTTGGCTCGTCAGGTCATAATGTTTTGGCTGATCGGTGTATGTACACACTGGAATGGGATCAGGGCAGGGGAAGGAGAGAAGGGTTCGGGAGATGAGGTGTTACTTGAAATTGGAGAATTCATCGTTCACATCGTTGGGTCGTAAGTTACCCAAGTGGAATATGACGCACCGTTCTTCCAGTCTGCTTGTGGCCTCACTTTGGCAATGGAGGAAGCCCAGGACAAATAGGTCAGTATGGGAATGGACGGGGAGTTCACAAGTTCACAAGTTCTCAAGTTATAGGAGTAGAATTAGGCCATTCGGCCCATCAAGTCTACCACCATTCAATCATGGCTGATCTCTGCCTCCTAATCCCATTTTCCTGCCTTCTCCCCATAACCATTGACACCCGTTCTAATCAAGGGTTTGTCTATCTCTGCCTTAAAAATATCCACTGACTTGGCCTCCACAGCCCTCAATGGCAATGAGTTCCACAGATTAACTACCCTCTGACGAAAGAAGTTCCTGTAAGAAAATAACTGCAGATGCTGGTACAAATCAAAGGTATTTATTCACAAAATGCTGGAGTAACTCAGCAGGTCAGGCAGCATCTCGGGAGAGAAGGAATGGGTGACGTTTCGGGTCGAGACCCTTCTTCAGACTGTTCCTCCTCACCTCCTTTCTAAAAGAGCGCCCTTTAATTCTGAGGCTGTGACCTCTGGTCCTAGACTCTCCCACCAGAGGAAACATCCTCTCCACATCTACTCTACCTATGCCTTTCATTGTTCTGTAAGTTTCAATGAGGTCCCCCCTCAACCTTCAAAACTCCAGCGAGTACAGGCCCAGTGCTGTCAAACGCTCATCATATAAAAAGTGGTTAAAGAGGTCAGCGACCAGGAGATGAAGGTAGGCCTTGGTGGACAGAGCACGTGTTCGGCGACACAGTTACCTAGTTTACGCTTGGTCTCGCCAATGTAAAGGACGGCACATCAGAAGGACAATGCATTAGGGTGAGGTAGGAAGAGGTGCAAAGTGGAATATCCAAGAGCTAGCTGGGCACAGCAAGATCTCCCAACATCAGCAAAGGAAATGCCTGATGTTAATGTGTAGGAAGGAACTGCAGATGCTGGTTTAAACCGAAGATCCACACAAAACTCAGAGGGTCAGACAGCATCTCTGGAGAAAAGGAATAACATAGAAACATAGAAACATAGAAAATAGGTGCAGGAGGAGGCCATTCGGCCCTTCGAGCCAGCACCACCGTTCATTGCAATCATGGCTGATCATCCACAACAAATAACCCGTGTTCAACTTCTCCCCATATCCCTTGATTCCACTAGCCCCTAGAGCTCCATCTAACTCTCTCTTAAATCCACCCAGTGATTTGGCCTCCACTGCCCTCTGTGGCAGGGAATTCCACAAATTCACAACTCTCTGGGTGAAAAAGTTCCTTCTCACCTCAATTTTAAATGGCCTCCCCTTTATTCTAAGATTGTTGGTTGGTTCTGGACTCGCCCAACATTGGGAACATTTTTCCTGCATCTAGCTTGTCCAGTCCTTTTATAATTTTGCATGTCTCTATAAGATCCCCTCTCATCCTTCTAAACTCCAGTGAATACAAGCCTAGTCTATTCAATCTTGTCTCATATGACAGTCCCGCCATCCCAGGGATCAATAGGTGACGTTTCGGGTGGTCTGGAAGAATGGTCTGAAGAAGGTCTCGACCCAAAACGTCACCTATTCCTTGCCCGATGTTGATCATCTTCAACAGTAGTGGCTAAGGGGGAGGCCATGGGAGGGGTAGTGTGAGATGTCAGGTGAGCTTCTATGGGTTGGATGAAGCAACAACCCTGGCGTTGGGCACTGAGTGGAGAAGCGACCTATTGTCCAGGAAGGATTGAGGCTGGGAGAGGATGGAGAAAGGAAACAAACTGCTCTCGAATCAGTGAACTTGGGAGAGAGGAGGAGAGAGTTCGTGAAACCTCTCAACAGGCGCCCAGCAGACGGTGATCCAAGAGCAGGGTGGCAGCACATGCCAGCGGCTGATTAACGATTCAGGTAGTTGGGCAAGAGAGGGCTGGGGTAAAGGTTACTCTCCCCATCTGGTCAGCCTCTCCACCGGCTTCAGTTTCACTGAGTAATTAAACTGTAATTACAGCCATTCATAACGACCCGTTAAAGAAACATAGATTTAAATAGGAAAAATCTGAAGAATTTGTATGTATGCAATTATGTTTATGTGTGTGTGTGTGGTTGTGTGTGAGTTAGTGTGTCATTGTGCATGTGTCTGTGCATCATTGTGCCTGTGTATGTGCTTGTGTGTGTGTGTGTGTGTGTGTGTGCCTGAATGTGTGTGTACTTGTATGTGTATTTGCATGTGTATTTGTGTGTGTGTGTGTGTGCGTGTTTATGTTTCTATGTGCCTGTGTATATATGTGCATGCAACAATGTGCCTGTGTGTGTGCCTTTGTGTGTGTGTGTGTGTGTGTGTGTGTGTGTGTGTTTGTGTGTGCTTGTGCAAGTGTGTGTGCTTGTGCGTATGTGTGTGTGTGTGTGTGTGTGTGTGTGTGTGTGTGTGTGTGTGTGTGTGTGTGTGTGTGTGTGTGTGTGTGTGTGTGTGTGTGTGTGTGTGTGTGTGTGTGTGTGTGTGTGTGTGTGTGAGTGCTTGTGCTCATGTGTGCTCGTGTGCGTGTGTATGTGTCTTTGTGTGTGTGTGCGCTAATGTGTCTATGTGCATGTGTGTATGTTTCGTGCATCAATGTGCCTGTGTATGTTCCTTTGTGTGTGTGGGTGTGCGTGTGTATTTGTGTGTGTGTGTGTGTTAATGTGTCTATGTGCATGTGTGTATGTTTCGTGCATCAATGTGCCCGTGTATGTTCCTTTGTGTGTGTGGGGGGTTGTGTGCATGTGTGTGCATGTGTATGTGTATTTGTGTGTGTGTTTATGTGTCTATGTGGATGTGCGTATGCGTACATGCATCGATGTGCCTGTGTGTGTGTCTATTCTCTTGGTGTTAGAAGGAAGATACGATCAGCATGGATCGAAAATTGGCTGAATGGCAAAGTGTGAAAATAAAGGGAGCTTTTCGGGTTGGCTACAGTGACTAGTGGTGTTCTACAAGAGTCCGTGCTGCATCTGTCACTCTGCCCGTTGTATATCAATGAATGGTTTGGGTGATGGAATTGGTGGCTTTGTGGCCAGGTTTGCAGATGACAGGTGAAGGGGTTGTGTAGTGGAAGCAGGGAGTTTGCAGAATGACTTGTGCAGGTAGAGAGAGTGGGCAAAGAGGTGGCAGATGGAATATAGTGTAGCAAAGTGTGGAGTCATGCACTTCAGTAATAGGATTAAAGGCCCAGACTATTTTCGAAATGTGGGAGGGTTTCAGAAATCAGAGGTGTAAAAAGGATTTGGGAGTGCTGGTGCAGGAATCCAAAAAGTTTAATTTGCAAGTTCAATCAGTGGTAAGGAAAGTAAATACAATATTAGCATTCATTTTGGGAGGACTAGAATATAAAAGCAGGTCTGTGTTGTTGAGGCTTTTTAGGGCAATGGTCAGACCACGTTTGGAGTACTGTGGCCCCATACCTGAGGAGGGATATGCTGGCATTGCAAGGGGTCCAACGGTGGTTTACAAGAATGATCCCAGGGATGGTTGGGTGAATGCAGAACGAGTGTCTGATGGCTCTGGGCCTGCACTCGCTGGAGTTTAGTTTAGTTTGGAGATACAGCTGGGAAACAGGCCCTTCGGCCCACCGAGTCCGCACTGACCTGCGATCCCCGCACATTAACACTACCCTATACACACTAGGGACAATTTACACTTATACCCAGCCAATTAACTTACAAACCTGTAGGTCTTTGGAGTGTGGGAGTAAACCGAAGATCTCAGAGAAAACCCACACAGGTTATATGGTACTAGACCAAGTTGGGCCCAAACCTCTCCTGCATTGGTGCAGCACCCTCTTCTCCCCCCCCCCCTCCCCTCTACCCCCCTCCCCTCTCTCCCCCTCCCCTCCCCCCTCCCCTCCCTCCCCCTCCCCTCTCCCACTACCCCTCCCCTACACTCCATCCCCCTCAACGCCCCTTATCCTCCCCCCTTCCTCCACCCCCTCCCTTCCTCCCTCCCCAGGAGATAGATTTAAGCATTAAAATATGAATAACCTTAAAAATATAACACCGATTTCAAAGAAACTTCTTCCATTAGCACCAAAGGGACGATGGGCCGAAAATTGTCGCGCTATCATGCACCGTTTTGGCTTTAGTTCAGGAACAAACAAACAAACAAACAAACAAACGAGAGTTTTAGTATGTAGATGTGGGAGGCGTATATAGTGTGTGGGAGGTGTATATGGTCTGTGAGGTGTGGATGGTATATACGAGGTGCATATAGTATGTGGGAGGTGTCCATGGTGTGTGAGATGTGTATGTGGCGTGTGGGTATTTTTAGAAGTGATCTACAGTATTTGTCTGTATTCATTTACATGGCCATGTGCCATTCTTTAACCAAGCTTTGCCTGTGGATTGCATAACCACGAAACCTTATGCATGGAGTTAATGGAGATTAGTGGAGACCATAGTTGAAGAGTTTGCCAGTCCTGGGTGCGCTGCATCTGGGAGCTAAAGTTTTGCGGTACTCATCTCTATGAATGTGTCCTGGTCAGAACTGTGTGTAAATATTGGGTGAAGGTGGGTAACTCTTTTTGTTTTTGTTGTTGCAGCTTGTGAGAGTCTGTCCGTCTTCTCCTGCACTTGTATCTGTGTGTGTGAAGGGAGAACTATGTCGTCTGCAAAGTCTAGGTCATCTAGCTGTTCCCACATTGTCCACTGAATTCCATTTCTTTTCCCTTCAGTTGTTTCCATCACGATCCAGTCAGTGGCCTGGAGGAACAGGAATGGTGACAGTAGACATCCCTGCTTGATGCCCGCCTTGACACTAAAGCTCTGGGAGAGCTGGCCTGCAGGCATAACTGTGCATGAGGTTCCATCATACCAGTTCTTGATTAAGTTCATGATCTTGGTGGGAATTCCATAGTGGTCCATTAGGCGCCATAGTGTTACACCCAATATAGCAAAGACACAGGTGATGAAGATCCAATCCAAAACCAGCAACCCTCTCCTCATGCACAGCACTGCCCTGGAGGAGGTAGAAACATTCACATACCTAGGCAGTGTTGTGGACACCACCTGAGGGGCCGATGCAGACATCAAAAGCAGGATCAATAAGGCTAGTGTGGTGTTGAACATGCTCAGGAAGATCTGGAGCTCAAAACACATCTCAATCAACACCAAAATACGCATCTTTAACTCAAATGTGAAGCAGGTGATGCTCTGTGGATCAGAGACATGGAAAACAACAAAACACACAACAAACAGGCTGCAAACATTCATTAACACCTGCCTCAGGAGAATACTAAACATCTGGAGGAGACACAAAGTAAGCAATGTGGACCTGTGGAAAAGAACAAGCCAAGATCCCATTGACTTACAAATTCGAAGGAGAAAATGGAGCTGGATTGGACACGCCCACAGAAAACCTGCCACAAACAACACCCGGCAAGCCCTGAAATGGAACCCCCAAGGAAAAAGCAAAAGAGGTGGCCCCAGGAACAGCTGGAGAAGAGGTGTCCAGGCAGAAATGTCTGGGAGTGGGCTCAACTGGGGAGATCTCGAAAGAACCGCCAACGACCGAGTGTGGTGGAGGACATTTGTCAATGGCCTATGCTCCCTAGAGGAGCAAAGGGCTTAAGAAGAATAAGTAGGTAACTCTTGAGGAACTGAGTTCCAATGTTATAATCAGCATCTTCAATGGTCAGAAGTGGAACAGGGAATTACACATCACAGAATCGCCTTCACATTGTTATCTCAGACTGCGAAGAGATGTGCAGGAAGGAACTGCAGATGCTGGTTTACACCAAAGATAGACACAAAATGCTGGAGTAACTCAGCGGGACAGGCAGCATCTCTAGAGAGAAGGAATTGGTGACATTTCGGGTCGAGACCCTTCCTCAGTCTTTAAAGACGTATCTCGACCCGTAACGTCACCCATTCATTCTCACCAGACTTGCTACCTATCCCGCTGAGTTACTCCTGCATTTTGCGTCTGTCTTCGCTGATCAGAGATGACTGGATTCCCATTTGTAGTCTCCGTGGTTGAAACTTCATTTAAAGAGCACAAGTTCTGAAACAAGTTCCACATCTATGTGGAAACAAGGAAATGCAGATGCTGGCTTATACCAAAGATAGACACAAAGTGCTGGAATAACTTGGGCGGGTCAGGCAGCATCTTTGGAGAAAAAAGATGGGTGACGTTTCGTGTTGGGGCCCTTCTTCAGTCAGAGTCTGAAGAAGGGTCCCAACCCGAAACATCACCCATCCTTTTGTTCCAGAGATGCTGCCTGACCTGCTGAGTTACTCCAGCACTCTGTCGATCCTCCAACACATAGTCAGGCAACCATCTACTTCCCGCCCTGAGGAACCGAACTTCCTTTACTCATTCTTTAGTGGTGCCTCCTTTAATGCCTGAAAGTTTTCCCTGCAACAGATCCATTCATCATGTTCTCTCCGACCACATGTTGCAAGTCTGTAAAACCGTAACAATTCATAAGCTCAGATAGTTGATCCATAAGTGTTGGTTTTCACCGAAGATAGACACAAAATGCTGAAGTAACTCAGCGGGTCAGGCGGCACCTCTGGAGAGAAGGAATGGGTGACGTTTCGGGTCGAGACCCTTCCTCAGACTGAGATTCAGGGGAGAGATGTGGAAGGGTGCAAAGAGCATGTAAAGTGTGAAAACAACAGATCATAGAAGACGATGATCGTGGAAATGTGGAATGGTTCATTGTTGGATGAGGGGGAGGTGACTGCAAGGCATACAGACAGTAAAATTAATCAGGAGAACAGTGAAACTAGTCGGAGAACTAGACTGGGGGAGGGATGGAGAGAGAGGGAAAGCTCGGGTTACTTGAAATTAGAGAAATCAGAACTCATATCGCTGGGTTGTAAGCTGCCCAAGTAAAATATGAGGTGCTGTTCCTCCAATTTGTGTTTGGCCTCAACCTCTCCATTCTCTGCATATCCTTGTGCCTATCCAAAATGTCTTAAATACTACTATCGTGGCTGCCTCCACCACTACCCCCGGCAGCAGGTTCCAGCCACCCACCATTCTCTGTGTAAATTACTTGCCCAGCACATCTCCTTTCAGCTTTGCCCCTCTCATCTCAAAGCTATGCCCTTTAGTTTTTGATTTTTCTATCCTAGAAAAAAGGTTCTGACTGTCTACCCAGTCTATGCCTCTCATCATTTTCTATCCTTCCATCAGGCCTCCTCACTACCTCTGCTGGGCCAACACATGTGTACAACACATTGGTGAGGCTGCACTTGGAGCATTGTGTTCAGCTTTGGCCACCCTGCTGCAGGAAGGATGTCATTAAACGCACTTGGTTGCACAAGGGACTTCAGGCCTTTGGTCTGCTTTGCAGTAATATTGTTTTTTTGGGGGGGGAGGTTTATGATGTTTTCTGCTGAGTACTGTGTTTATAGACCTATAAGAAAATAACTGCAGATGCTGGTACAAATCGAAGGTATTTATTCACAAAAAGTTGGAGTAACTCAGCAGGTCAGGCAGCATCTCAGGAGAGAAGGAATGGGTGACGTTTCGGGTCGAGACCCTTTAACCCTAACCCTAACCCATTCAGTCTGAAGACCCGAAATGTCACCCATTCCTTCTCTCATGAGATGCTGCCTGACCTGCTGAGTTACTCCACCTTTTTGTGAATAAATACCGTGTTTATAAACCTGTTAAGTAAGAATTTAATTGTTCCATTTTAGTACAACCGACAATAAAACATGCTCCATTCCCTCTGCAGGAAGCAAAGCGGTATACATGCCCTGGTACACATGCCCTGGTACACCTGCGCTGGTACACATCCCCTGGTACACATGCGCTGGTACACATGCCCTGGTACATATGCCCTGGTACACATCCCCTGGTACACATCCCCTGGTACACATGTGCTGGTACACATGGCCTGGTACACATGCCCTGGTTTACATTGATGATGCCGAAGGAGAGATGTTTGAAAGCTTCTAGTTCCTGGGAGTTATTTATCCTGGACCAGCCATATCGAAGTACTTGCCAAAAAAGCACACCAACGCCTCTACTTCCTCAGAAGGCTTTAGGAAGTTTGGCATGGCCCCAACAACTCTCACCAACTTCCACGTAAGCGGACTAGAAAGCATTTTATCGGGATGCATCACAACTTGGTTTGGGAACAGCTCCACCCAAGACCGCAAGACATTGCAGAGATTTTCGGACGCAGCCCAGACCATCACACAAAACCAACCTCCCTTCCATTGATTCCATCGCCACCTCACGCTGCCTCGGCAAGGCCAGCAGCATCACCATGAGTCTCACCCCAGTCTCTCCCTCTTCTCCCCTCTTCCATCAGGCAAGAGGTGCAGAAGTATGGAAACGCACACCTCCAGATTCAGAGACAGTTTCTTCCCAGCTGTTATTAGGCAACTGAACCATCCTGCCAACAACTAGAGAACAGTCCTGATCTACTATCTACGTCATTGGAGACCCTTGGACTCCCTTTAATTGGACATTATTGGACTTTATCTTGCACTAAACGTCATTCCCTTTATAATAATAATAATAATAATAATGCATTACATTTATATAGCGCTTTTCAAACACTCAAAGACGCTTTACAGGGATTACTAGAACATAGAGAAGTAAATAAATAGATAGATAAATAAGTAAACGAACAGAAAAAGGAGACAGAAGGTGAGGTGACGGTCAGTGGTTGAAGGCAGTGCTGAACAGGTGAGACTTCACATATATGTACGCTGCCGATAGCTCGGTTGTAATCAGCTGACTGATGAGCATGCAATAGAAAGTTTATCACCGTACCTCGTTTCACGTGACATTAAACTGAACCAAAACTGGAACAAACAAAGCTAAAAATGCTGTCCAAGCCGCTGAGTTACTCCAGCGCTTTGTGTTCAGCTCAAGGTTGCAGCATCTGCAGTCTCTCGTGTCTCCATCATAAACTTGCCTTCACGCTGGTCGATAGGCATCTAAACCCAGGCTTGGCTCCTCATTCCCAACGTTCTCCTCCAGGGACACGTAAAGAGGATGGGCATCATCTCATGCATTTTAGACTTTCACCCTTCGCCTAATTATTCGGCATACTGAGCAAAAATTCCTATGGTTTGGACAACAAAGGCCACCCAAATTATCAATAGAGTTAGTAGGAGTAAGAATGAAACTCTTACACAACCTGGGGTACATGAAGGAAAATCCTGACCTTAAGATTCGCTGGAGCACTAGAACCAGGTAAACACAAAATGCTGGAGTAACTCAGCGGGACAGGCAGCATCTCGGGATAGAAAGAATAGGTGACGTTTCGGGTTGCGACCCTTCATTAGTCTGAAGAATGGTCTCGAGTCGAAACAGCACCCATTCCTTCTTTCCAGAGATGCTGCCTGTCCCGCTGAGTTACTCCAGCATTTTGTGTCTATTTTCGGTTTAAACCAGCATCTGCAGTTCTGTCCTACACACTGGAACCAGGTAGTTCAAACTGCATGCGTTGGTTTGCAGTTGCTCGAAAGCACACATGCTAACACTTTGCAAATATATATGAAATCTTTAGAATTATAGACTCTTTGGGGAATTATGGTCTACTAATGATACCAATTATATCATGTTATTTTAATAAAGTACCTGGTAATTGAGAAAGTCAATGCCTTCCAAACTGAGGCAGGAGACATGGAGACTAAGGGTCAGAAGTCCTCTGAGAACAGATGCAAAGGAACATTTTGACAGCAAATCAACCAACCAAAACTCTGATGAACAATCAGCCTACCTCCCACTGTTTCAGTTTGAATTCCAATGTCGAACAAGACCCCATAAACCAGATCCCCTTCACCTCCTCACCCTCCCAGTTACAAACCAGCATGGTGGCACACCGGTAGAGTAGCTGCTTACAGCACCAGAGACCCAGATTCCATCCTAACTATGGGTGCTGTCTGTGCCGAGTTTGTACCTTCTTCCCGTGACCTAGTGGGTTTACTCCGGGTGCTCCCGTTTCCTCCCACACTCTAAAGACATGTAGGTTAATTGGCTTCGGTAAACCTGTAAAATTGTCCCGAGTGTGTGCAGGATAGTGTTGGGGATTGCTGGTCGGTGGGCCGAAGGGCCTGTTTCCGTGCTGTATCTCAATAGTCAATAGTCGATAGTCAATAGTCAATTTATTTGTCACATACACATAAATGTGCAGTGAAATGAAAGATTACCCACAGTCCAACAATAAGACCAATAAAAATAAGCCATAAAAATAAGCAATAACACACACAATCATAAACCAACACCAAACAAAAAGAAACATCCATCACAGTGAGTCTCCTCCAGTCACCTCCTCACTGTGATGGAAGGCCAGAATGTCTTTTCTTTTCCCCTGCCGTCTTCTCCCGTGGTCAGGCTGTTGGAGTTGCCACATCGGAGCAGTCGGGGCTCGAACATATGCAAACAAAATGCAATAGCCCAATATGTGTTTGGTTTCCCCAGTGTTAAGGACACTATCTCATTAGCAGCAAATCCTGTACGACATTAGAAGAAGTTCAAGAAAAAAACAACTTCATCTGGAAAGATAGTTTGTGGCCCTGATCCATGGGATCCATGGAAGGAGCTGCTAGAGCTGCTGACTCATAAGGCCAAAGGCCCGGGTTCGATCGTAACCACAGATGCTGTCCTTGTGGATTTGCACCTTCTCCCTGTGACCGCTTGGGTTTCCTTCGGGTGCCCCGGCTTCTTCCCACGTCCCCAAAACATGAGGGGTTGCAGGTGAATTGGCCTCTGCAAATTGGCCCTGTTGTGCCGACACTGAATGCAAAAGTGGGATCAAATGGAATGGGTGTGGACGGGTGATTGGTGGTCAGCACGGACTCAGTGGGACGAAGGGCCTGTTTCCACGCTGCATCTCGAAACGAAACTAAGTCGCAATGCTAAAACTTTTTCAGTCAGAGAGTTGTGAATCTGTGGAATTCTCTGCCTCAGAAGGCAGTGGAGGCCAATTCTCTGAATGCATTCAAGAGAGAGCTAGATAGAGCTCTTAAGGATAGCGGAGTCAGGGGGTATGGGGAGAAGGCAGGAACTGGGTACTGATTGAGAATGATCAGCCATGATCACATTGAATGGCGGTGGTGGCCCAAAGGGCCGAATGGCCTACTCCTGCGTCTATTGTCTATTGTCTATCGTCTATTGTCTATTGTCTATCCCTCCGTCATGTGGAGGTTACCCATACATCGGAAGGTGGCTTCATCACACCAGAAATGATAGAAGTCTCTCCTCTTACATCTAAACTACGGGTGAATAGATGAGAACTCTTTGCAGAGTCCGAGACTACGATAGTCTCTAATAACATGAGAGGACTGAGTCGGGTAGATCCACAGGTTCTCTTGCCCAGAGTAGGGGAATCGAGGACCAGAGGACATAGGTTCAAGGTGAAGTGGAAAAGATTTAGTAGGAATCCGATGGGATAACTTTTTCACACAAAGGGTGTGTGGAACAAGCTGCCAGAGGAGGTCGTTGAGGCTGGGACTATCCCAATGTTTAAGAAACGGTTAGAAGGGTACATAATTTAGATAGGACAAGTTTGGAGGGATGTGGACCAAACGTAGGCAGGTGGGATTAGTGTAGCTGGGACACGTGGGCAAGTTGGGCCGAAGGGCCTGTATCCACATTGTATCACTCTATGACTCTAAATCAGAAAATGAGTTCAGGGAAATTTGTTATTCAGAGAACGGTTGCAATTTGCTGGTGCATGGGGCATTTGAGGTAAAATATCCATGTTGTATTTCGAGGGAAGTTGTGCAAACACCTGAAGGAGAAACGAATAAAGGAACATGCCAGAAGGGTGTTGTGATGTTCATTGGGACAATACTGTGTGGAACTGCACAATCTTCTTCACCACTGAAGATGGTTAAAACGTACAGGCATCTCAGAAGCCATCTCATGTACACGAGGATTCCCTTGAACGTCTACAGATACGCCATAGAAGCTATTCTGATGGGACGTACCTCCTCCTGGGAGGGTAACTTGACCGCCTGAACCTTCATAGAAGATAGACACAAAATGTTGGAGTAACTCAGTGGGTGGTGAACACAGCCCAGTCCATCACAAGCTCATCACTTCATTCAGTCCACTCCATTTTAAGGATGTGTTTCATCAAGAAAGCTGGAAGTATCATCAAGGTGCCTGTCTCATTTCTTATTCCTACCTACCGAGAGAAAATACAGGAGCTCAAACGCTCTGAAGTTCGAACTTAAGAACAACTTCTCCCCCACTGCCATCAGACTGTTTAGACTTTAGACTTTAGAGACTCAGTGCAGAAACAGGACAAGTCTTGGGCGACCAGCGATCACCCCGTACACTAGCACTATTCTACACACCAGCGATGATTTACAATTTTACCGAAGTCAATTAACCTACAAACCTCTGACCCATGCAGTCAGTACAGTACAATAGTACAGAACTTTATTGTCATTCGGTACCGAGATACCGAACAAAATTACATTTCCAGCAGTCACAGAACACAACAAAAAAGAAAAGAACACAAGACACACGACCCCAACACAAACATCCATCACAGTGACTCCAAACACCCCCTCACTGTGAAGGAAGGCAACAAAACTTCCACTCTCTTCCCCCCCGCGCCCACGGACAGGCAGCTCGACCCCTACCGAGGCGACCGACCCGCACAGCCCCCACAAGGGGATGGAAGTCCCCGCGGCCGAGCCGCACCGGGCACTGAAACGTCCCGCGGCCGTACCGGGCGATGGAAGGCCCCGCGGCCGAGCCGCACCGGGCGATGGAAGGCCCCGCGGCCGAGCCGCACCGGGCCCTGAAACGTCCCGCGGCCAAGCCGCGCCGGCGATGGAAGGCCCCGCGGCCGAGCCGCACCGAGCGCTGAACCATCCCGCGGCCGAGCCGCACCGAGCGATGGAAGGCCCCACGGCCGAGCCGCTCCGAGCGCTGAAACGTCCCGCAGCTGTACCGGGCGATGGAAGGCCCCGCGGCCGAGCCGCGCCGGCGATGTTAAGTCCAGCAGCCGAGCTGCGCCGGGCGATGGAAGGCCCCGCGGGCGATGGAAAGCCCCACGGCCGAGCCGCGCCCCGAGGAAGAGACCTAAAAAAAGAAAGGTTCAGACTACGAGTGCTGTCTGTACGGAATTTGTACACTCTCTCAGTGACTGCGTGGGTTTTCTCTTGGTGCTCCGGTTTCCTCCCACACTCCAAAGACATGCAGATTTGTAGGTTAAATGGCTTCGGTAAAGATTATAAATTGTCCCTAGTGTGTGCAGGATAGTGCTAGTGTACGGGAATCGCTGGTCGGCATGAATTCAGTGGGCCGATGGACCTGTTTCCGCGATGTATCTCTAAATTAAAAAAAACGAAACTAATCTAAGACCCACAGCCTTCTCTGGGCTGTGAAGACGAGGCCTGAAACTTAGCATTAACTATAATTCAAACGTGAATAATAATAATAATAATAATAATAATAATAATAATAATAATAATAATAATAATAATAATAATAATAATAATAATAATAATAATAATAATAATAATAATAATAATAATAATAATAATAATAATTTAATAATAATAAATATAATAATAATAATAATAATAATAATAATAATAATAATAATAATAATAATAATTTAATAATAATTATAATAATAATAATAATAATAATAATAATAATAATAATAATAATAATAATAATAATAATAATAATAATAATAATAATAATAATAATAATAATAATAATAATAATAAAAATAAATAATAATAATAATAATAATTTTATTTGTCATATGTAGGTTGGCACAGGGTCAACGATACAATTTAATATATTTTTGACAAGACAACGGGTCACCTCAGCAGTAATATTCCAAGGATAAATAAGATTTTTTTTTAAATTAAAAAATGACATTAGTAAGGTAAAAAGACAATATTAAAAATAGGTAAAAAGACAATATTAAAAATAATCAACATATATGATGTGAAATGTGTTTATGAGTTCAGAAGCCTGATGGCCTGGTGGCAGAAACTGTTCTTAAGTCTGGTGGTACGCACAGCCATACTCCTGTATCGTCTGCCTGACGGTAACAAGGAGAACAGCTTGCCTACTCCCAGGCTTTTGAGCCTTACTCTGTAGAAACAGTTCATTTCTAATAATCACTATTTTTTTCTAATCATCTCAAGGTCTTAAAAAGAGCAACGGGAATATCCCTCCCTCCTTCTCTCTCTCGTTCCACCCCCCCCCCCCCCCCCTCACTCTCTCTCTCTCTCTCTCTCTCTCTCTGCCTGTTGACCCTGAACATGTCTGAAACCAAATAATTTACTTCTTAAATAGCTCCACGCTGCGGGAGGGTTTCGTGGGCCACCCTTGCTGCTGCCACCATCATCCTGCCTGACTTACTGAGGCAGGATATGGTTTCACAGTCCAGTGAGAATACACCCGTACAAAGGAGTCTCGGATAGTATTTCTCATTGCAAAATGGAAACGGTCAAACTAGATTGAAAACGATATTCCGTTCGCTCCAAATGGGTTTCCAAACTGACAAATGCAATAAGCAATCACGCAGAAGGAAGATGGAATCACACGTTGGATGAACTCCTGGTGACAAAAGGGAGGGAGTGATTTTGTGTGCGGCCATTTAGAAAATAGAAAACACTTGCAGGAGCATTTGGCCCTTCGAGCCAGTACCGCTCGAACCAATCTCCCACAATCCCCCTCCTTCTCTGCTCCCCTCCCATCCCTTTCCACCTATATCCCTTCCTCTGACCACATTTATAATAATAATACAATAAACATTTATTTTTTATAACGCTTTTCCAAATGCTCAAAGACGCTTTACAAAAACAGTCAAGACATAAAAACAAACAGACAAACTATCCTGACGGAGAAGCGGCGAACAAATAGCGCCAGCGTCCTCTCACGTCAGGGTCCGGCAGTAGACAACAAAGAACACTAGACACACAATTACAATTTTTAACACAAACAGCCATCACAGTGATTGCTCCAGGCACACCCTCACTGTGATGGAAGGCAAAGAAAAGTCTTATCTCCTCCTCATTCTTCTCCCCTGGTGCCACGAGGCGATCGAGGCTCCCGACTTTTGAAGCCCCCACCGGGCGATGGAAAGTCCCAGGGCCAGGCCACGCAGGGCGATGAGGGGCCTGCGAGCGGGTCAATCAAACCTCGCGCTTCGGGGCGGTCGAAGCTGCTACGGGTGGAGCTCCCGAAAGCCGGTCGCCAGCCAGGGATGTGCGAGCTCCCGATGTTGCGGTCTGCAGGGCCCACGGCCGAAGCCTCCGAGATGGTAATTCCAGGCCCTGCGACCGGAGTCTTCAAGGTCGATCCCAGCTGGAGGCCACCGACTCCATGGTGTTAGGCCGTAGCACGAACGGAGACACAACACGGTAAAGGTCGCATCTCCGTTGAGAAGGAGATTGGAAAAAAAAGGTTTCCCCCACCACCCCCCCCCACATATACAGAGTTAAAAATAAATCAAAAGAAACATTTAACGATAACAAAGACAAAAACAAAAACAAGACAGAGAGACTGCTGGTGAGCCACAGCTGCAGAACACAGCCACACCCCCATCATTTCAAGTATTTTATATCCTTCCTTAGTTTATAGGTCATTCTCAGGAGCAGAATTAGGCCATTCGGCCCATTGAGGCTACTCCGCCATTCAGTCATGAATGATCTATCTTTCCCTCTCAAACCCATTCTCCTGTATTCTCCCCATAACCTTTGACACCCTTTTACTAATCAAGAATATTTCAATCTCCATTTGCAAAATACTCAGTGACTTGGCCTCCACATCCATTTGTGGCAATTAATTCCACAGATTCAACTACACTATGACAGAAAAATGTCCCCCTCATCTGCTTTGTCGAGGTACGTCCTTTTATTCTGAGTCTGTGACCTCTCGTCCTAGACTCTCCCACTAGTGGAAACATCCTCTCCACATCCTCTCCTTTATTCATCCCACACCGGGGAAATTTACTCCACTGTATGTGGCTTTTTCACTGTTCGGGAAGTTTCAATGAGGATTCCCCCTCATCCCTCTAAACTCCAGCGAGTGCAGGCCCAGTGCTGCCAAACATTCATCATACGTTAACCCAATCATTCTCATAAAACGCCTTTTGGACCCTTTCCAATGCCACACATCTCTCCTCAATTAATGGGGCCCAAAGTTGCTCACAGCCCCTTTTTCCATTAAATCTCTGGTCTTTATCCACTCATCAAAACCCCCTTCAAAACCCCCCTCAACTGTATCCACCTATCACTCACCAGGCTTTGCCCTGCCCTTCCTCTCAACCCAGCTTTCTCCTCCCGACTACAGTCAGTCTGAAGAGAGGTCCCGACCCAAATCATCACCTGCCCATATTCTCCAGAGATACTGCCTGGCACGCTGAGTTACCCCAGCAGTTTGTGCTGTTTCAGGTGAATCTGCATCCACAATTTCCTTGTGTCTGGGGCAGGGCAAGGGTGGCACAGCGGTAGAACTACCGCCCCACAGCATCAGAGATGCGGGTTCGATCCTGACTATGGGTGCTAGTCTGTACGGAGTTTGTGCGTTCTCCCCGTAACCCGCATGGGTTTTCTCCGAGATCGTCCTAACACTCCAAAGATGTGCAGGTTTGTAGGTTAATTGGCTTGGTATAAATGTAAAAATATTGTTGCTAGTGTCAAGTCAAGTCAAGTCAAGTCAATTTTATTTGTATAGCACATTTAAAAACAATCCACGTTGACCAAAGTGCTGTACATCTGATTAGGTACTAAGGAAAAAATGAAACATACAGTAGCACGCAAACATAACAGCACATACAAAACAGTTCACAGCGCCTCCTCAATGAGCCTCAAACGCTAGGGAGTAGAAATAGGTTTTGAGCCTGGACTTAAAGGAGTCGATGGAGGGGGCAGTTCTGATGGGGAGAGGGATGCTGTTCCACAGTCTAGGAGCTGCAACCGCAAAAGCGCGGTCACCCCTGAGCTTAAGCCTAGACCGTGGGATAGTGAGTAGCCCCAAGTCGGCCGACCTGAGGGACCTGGAGTTAGAGAGGTGGGTTAGAAGATTTTTGATAGTGTGTTTAGGATAGTGTTAATATGCGGGGATCGCTGGTCGGTGTGGACTCGGTGGGCCGAAGGGCCTGTTTCTGCGCTGCATCTCTAAACTAAACTAAACTATGAATTCCTGGGGAACACAGTGATGTTTCCAAACACATCTCCTGAAAGTTAAACGCAGCTCTGGGGCGGAATCACAATATTCCTTTTTAAAAAATTAATCAAAAATATTTATTCAAATATTAAAATAATATTTACAATACAATAAAACCAAAACAGAACCCACCACCATAATACAAGATAAACAAACAAACAACTACCAAACAATCCTCATCAAGGATGCATTCAACCTCCCGCGGTGCCCAGCGGTCCCGGAATTCCCCCAGCATGCCCGTGGACAACGGATGGTACCTCTCCAACACCACCCGGGCACGGATGTAACCACGGAAAAGGGGCAATTACAACATTCTTGGCGTCAACGCTTCTAGACAGTGACAGAGATCCACCAGAAACCAGCTGATGACAGAGGGTCCCAGCAGGAACCAGCAGATGTAAAACATGTAAACTGGATTCCAATATTGTCATCACACCAGGTTGTGATTTTAGACACAAAATGCTGGAGTATCTCAGCGGGACAGGCAGCATCTCTGGAGAAAAGGAATGGGTGACGTTTCTTCAGAAGAAGGGTCACGACCCAAAACGTCATCCATTCCTACTCTCCAGAGATGCTGCCTGTCCCGCTGAGTTACTCCAGCATTTTGCATCTATCTTCGGTTTAAATCAGCAACTGCAGTTCCTTCCTACACAGGTTGTGATTTTTGTCCGGCACTATATCATCATATCATATCATATATATACAGCCGGAAACAGGCCTTTTCGGCCCACCAAGTCCGTGCCGCCCAGTGATCCCCGTACATTAACACTATCCTACACCCACTAGGGACAATTTTTACATTTACCCAGCCAATTAACCTACATACCTGTACGTCTTTGGAGTTTGGGTCACGGTCTGAAGAAGGGTCCAGACCTGAAACATCACCTATCCATGTACTCCAGGGATGCTGCCTGACCCATTGAGTTACTCCAGCACTTTGTGTCCTTGTGTGTAGAGTATCACAGGGAGAGGCAGTAGTAGTTACTTGGGAAGACCTCCAAAATGGTCTGGGAACAGCTCCATCCAAGGCCACAAGAAATTGCAGAGAATTGTGGACGCAGCCCAGACCAACACACAAACCAACCTCCCTTCCATTGACTCCATTTATACCTCATGCTTCATCGACAAGGACAGCGGCATAACCAAGGACGAGTCGCACCTCGGCCACTTCCCTCTTGCCCCTCTCCCATCGGGCAAAAGTTACAGAAGTGTGAAAACGCACACCTCCAGATTCAGGAACAGTTTCTTCCCAGTGGTTCTTCCCAGGCAACTGAATCATCCTACCAAGAACTAGAGAGCAATACTGAGCTACTGTCCACCTTATTGGGCACCCTTGGACTATCTTTGATCAGATTTTACTGGCATTTATCTTGTACTAAACGTTATTCATGGTATGCCCTTTATCACGTATCTGTACTCTGTGGATGGCTCAATGGTAATCATGTATTACCTTTCCCCTGACTGGTTAGCACGCAACAAAAGCTTTTCATGGTACCTTGGTACACCGAGTTACTCCAGCGCTTTGTGTTCAGCTCAAGATTGCATTATCTGCAGTCTCTTGTGTCTCCATCATAAGCTTGTTTTCTCCCTGGTCTCTAGGCATCTAAACCCAGGCTTGGCTCCTGCACAATCACTCATTCCCAACGATCCTCTCTAGGGACACGTGACAATAAACTAAACCAAACCATTTGCAGCAAATATGTAACACAAACTCTCGTCTGCAATGAACTTGCTCTTTTCTGCCTTTGCTCAGCTTTTATATGTTTACCCTCAGACTGAGACAGCTGGTTGTGTTGGTCATTACATCATTTAACCATCAGCATTTTAAAAGGTTGCATTTGCTTTCTTTCCCAGTACTTTTTCAAATTCATCTGCAGGATGTGGGGAAAAGCCAAGTTCAGCATGCATTAGCCATTGCCTACCTCCCTTGAGAAATGGTGGTGAGCCATCATACGCAGAGGCTGCAGTCCCTCTGGTGAGGGTACTCCCACATTGATGTGGGGCGGGCAGTCCAGGGCCTAAACACAGCGACAACGAACGCTGGACTTGTATATCCAAAGATTTACACAAAATGCTGGAGTAACTCAGCGGGACAGGCAACATCTCTGGAGAGATGCAATGGGTGACGTTTCGTGTCGAGACCCTTCCTCAGTCTGAAGAAGGGTCTTGACCCGTGTGGAAGCTAACTTTGGGGAAACCATTTTGTGGCATTTTGGAGGACATTTAGTTCGAAACCTTAATGTCACCCATTCCTTCGCTCCAGAGATGCTGCCTGCCCCGCTGAGATACTCCAGCATGTTGTGTCTATTTTCAGATAAAAAACAGCATCTGTAGTTCTTTCCTACACTTATCTATCCAAGTCAGGATGATGTGTGCCTTGGAGGGGAACCTGCAGGTGGTGGTGCCATCCTCCCCTGACTCTTGAGTTTAGAAGGATGAGGGGGCGGTCATTACTGAAACTTCACCGAATAGTGAAAGGCCTAGATACAGTAGATGTGGAGAGGATGTTTCCAGTAGTGGGAGAGTCTAGGACCAAAGGACACAGCCTCAGATTAACAGGGGTACTGATCATTCTCAATCAGTACCCCGTTCCTGCCTTCTCCCCATACCCCCTGACTCCGCTATCCTTAAGAGCTCTATCTAGCTCTCTCTAGAATGCTTTCAGAGAATTGGCCTCCACTGCCTTCTGAGGCAGAGAATTCCACAGATTTACAACTCTCTGACTGAAAAAGGAGGAATTTCTTCAGTCAAGGATGGCAAATCTGTGGAATTCATTGCCACAGATGGCTGTGGAGGTCAAGTCAATCGGCATTTTTAAGGCAGGAATTGGTAGGTTCTTGATTAGTAAAGGTGTCAGATGTAATGGGGAGAAGGCAGGAGATTGGGGTTGAGAGGGAAAGATGATCAGGCATGATTGGATGCTGAGTAGACTCGATGGACTGAATGGCCTAATTCTGCTCCTAGAACTTATGAAGTTGTGACGGTCTCGGTGGTAGAGGTCGTGGGTTAGGTGAATAACTGCAGTGTGTTTTGTGCACATTGCAGCCACAGCTCTGGTGGAGGAGAGAGAGAACGTTTAGTGATGGATTGAGTGCTACTTGCGTGATGATTTAGTCCAGGACTGTTCCTGGTTTGCCAAAGGGTGTTGAAAGAAATTGTCCTTCGTGTGTGTAGGATGGTGTTAATGTGTGGGGATGGCTGGTCGGTGCAGACTCACTGGGCCGAAGAACATGTTTCCGCGCTGTTTCTCTAAACTTAACAAAACTAAACTAAACTATGGGAGACACAAAATGCTGGCGTAACTCAGCGGGTCAGGCAGCATCTCGGCAGAGAAGGAATGGGTGACGTTTCGGGTCGAGACCCTTCTTCAGTCTGAATGGTGGAACGTAGTTGAAGGGCTGAATGATCTACTTCTGTTCCTATTTTAATATAATAATAATAATAATATATTCCTTTTATTCGTCCCACACCGGGGAAATTTACAGTGTTACAGCAGCAAAGTGGATAGCAAGAGATCATTCATTATAAATAAAAGTAAAGACAAGGATAAATTGTCATCAGTTTACTGTGTATTCCTTAGCTGTTATTGTTGACTGGTCTGCTGGGAGCAGTGCTGGTTGTGCAGTCTCACAGCAGCGGGAAGGAAGGACCTCCGATATCTCTTCTTCACGCACCTGGGGTGAAGGAGTCTGTCGCTGAAGGAGCTACTCAGTGCAGTGACAGTGTCCTGTATGGGGTGGGAGTCGTTGTCCAGCAGCGATGTTAGCTTTGCCATCATCCTCCTCTCTCCCACCGCCTGCACTGAGTCGAGGGGGCAGCCTAGGACAGAGCTGGCCTTCCTGACCAGCTTGTCGAGTCTCTTCCCCTCTGCCGCTGAAATGCTGCTGCTCCAGCAGACCACTCCAAAGGACCTGCGTTTCCTCAGCAGGTAAAGTCTGCTCCGGCTCTTTCTTTATAGCGCATCGGTGTTTTCGGTCCAGTCCAATTTATTATTGAGGTAGACACCCAGGTACTTATAGGAGTCCACCCTCCCGATGTCCATTCCCTGGATGTTCACCGGTGTCGGGGGGACCTGGCTGTGCCTGCGGAAATCCACCACCATCTCCCTGGTTCTCCCCGTGTTGATCCGGAGGCGGTTCACTGTAAAAAAGGCCCATTTAGTTGACTGGTCTGCAGGAAAGGAAATGTGTTGCCTTTTCCTGGTAGACCTGGCCTCCAGATCCACCAATCTCTTTGACTCCAATCTGCCCTCAAAAGGAGAGGGAGGGATTAGGGGGGGGGGCAATCTGGGACGGACAATAAATGCCAGTCTTCCCGGTGGCACCGACATCCCATCAAAGAAATAAAATGAATTCAAGTAAACAGCAGGGACATCTGCCTGACGAATCTCTCTGACTTCATCGTGGAGCCGACAACACAAATGTGTTGTGCTAATCCTTCAAAGGGAGGCCTCTTGATAAAATGCCTACAAAAGGCAATTAATTCAGTGTTCAAAGGCTTGGGGTTTTTAAAAGGCAGGAATGAATAAGTTAGCTGAGAAGTAGGAAACAAGGAGCACTTGTTAGAGTGAAGTACTGAGGGAGTGATGTTCTGAGAGTCATGAGTTCTGACAACACAAGTGATCACTGTCATGTGTGTCTGTGTATACATCTCCCTCTAAATATGGCCATTTAACATTCTGGTACGCACCACTGTTTATAACCATTTGACTCAAGATTCAAAAACTCCATGCATTAAGGAATAGGAGTAGAATTAGGCCATACGGTCCATCATGTTTACTCCGCCATTCAATCATGGCTGATCTATCTCTCCCTCCTAAGCCCATTCTCCTGCCTTCTCCCCATAACCTCTGACACACAAATCTATCCATCTCTGCCTTAAAAATATCCACTGACATGGCCTCTACAGCCTTCTGTGGAAATCTCCTCAGGCTGAATTGTACATGGTTTTAGGAGATAGTCACACAAAGCTGGAGTAACTCAATGGATCGGACAGCATCTCTGGAGAAAAGCGTTTTAGGAGAAGCAACTCTGAATGGTCCCAATCTGAAATGTTGCCTGGGCATTCCCTCCACAGATGCTGCCTGACCCACTGAGTTCCTCTGAACTTTGTGTTTTCAATGATTCAATGATTCGATGATACGTTATTGGCACATGTACCGAGGTACTGTGAAATGCTTGGTTTTGCATGCAACCCGGTAGAATCGTACAGCAGACCTCACCTCGGCAGTACACACGAGTCGCCACGTTTCTGTCGCCGACAACGTTCATGAAAGAGTTTTACCGTCTGCTCGCAGAGGGGAATCAGGCCTGCCTCTGCATATGGCAGCAGGTCGCCTCCCTGCCGGGTCCGCCTTCATTCTCGGCAGTGCCCCGCTGGGTAGCACTCGGTCACGCGGGTCCCCCTTCGTTCTCAGCAGTCCATCTCGCTCCTGACAGTCCCCTTGCTCTCAGCAGTTGCTCGCGGGCCCCTCCTCGCCCCCGGGACTCGGGGCCAGGTTTGGGGTCCGCGGCGGGTGGGCCTGGCTTACCGGGCGGGTTCCTCGGCTCTCTGTCCGCGGCGGGCGAGTCCCCGGTTGGCGGCGGGAGAGATTCCAGTGTCTGCAGTCTCTTGTGTCTCTGACATCACCGTGATGAATTGGGAACAGTGTACAGATGAGCAGGGTGCACAGTGCAGGTGCCGCACACCTGACTCCTAAAACCGAAGGTAGGCACAAAGTGCTGGAGTAACTCAGCGGGACAGGCAGCATCTCTGGAGAGAAGGAATGGGTGACTTTTCGGGTCGAGACCCTTCTTCAGGCTGTCTTCTACTTCTGACCCCAAACCGACACGCTGCAGCTCACAAAGAAGGACACAGAAAGTCTGAGGAAGGGTCCTGATCTGAAACATCACCTATCCAAGTTTTCTGGGGACACTGTCAGTCTCGCAGAGTTATTCCAGTCCTCTCTGTCCTTCTAAGTGATAGGTACAGATTTGATCATTGGATGGTTTCAGTAAGTGTTAAAAGCTGATGATGGAAAGGAGACAAAAGAGGTTCAGATAAGAATCTATTTCCTTTAGACTTCAGACGTTAGAGATACAATGCGGAAACAGGCCCTTTGGCCCACTGAGTCTGTGCCGACCCAGTGCCCTCGCACTATCTCACACACTGAGGACAGATTACAATTTACCTAATAACCTACAAACCTGCACGTCTTTGGAGTGTGGGAGGAAACCGGAGCACCCAGAGAAAACCCACGCGGTCACAGGGAGAACGTATAAACTCCACACAGACAGCACCCGTAGTCAGGATTGAACCCGGGTCTTTGGCGCTGTAACGCAGCAACTCTACCACTTTGGTATATGAGTTGATAGAGCAGATATTGGTTTATTGAGGTATTCTCCATTTTAAATGAGATGTGCGCTGAGCTTAATGGAGGTTTCACCACCAGAATGTACCAGTGCTGTGTCTCGGAAGATTATAGTCCAAGATCTGGGTGTGAAGACATGTGTTTCCAGGCCGTCTCAAAGAAAGCACAATGACAAATACGTCTTTACAGCCTGCAGCTTTGCAAGAACAAGCTGAGAGCCGGTCTCCTTGAATCTTATTGTCACCGCACTGCCTCGAGCCTCCTGTGCACTGGTGAATAAGCAGCTTTTCTCACTGTAATTTACAGCTCAGTAGCTCTCACTCCCATCAGCGCACTTCAAGGTCGTATCATTAATCAGTTAAGAAAACTCAGCAGGTCAGGAAGCATCTCTGGAGAACGTGAATGTTTTGGTTCGAGACTCTTCTTCAGATTTATTCACAATCTACAGATTGAGATCAAATTGACCAGGTTACTGGTGATAACTCCCAAAGCCATCTTTAAATAAGAGCTTGGGACCTCCGTCCCAGCTGAAAGGACGATAGGGCTTTGGGCTAATAGAGCAGAGCTGATGGTGCAGAGTTGCTGTCTGATCTGCCTTCAATCTCGTTTTTAAGATCAACTTGAACTTGAACCTGCAACTTCCTGACACTGCCATCACTTTGTGATTTGTTACCACACAATGCTTCACACTTTGCATTTATATGCCTTAGTAATTATCACCCACATTAACATGCAGACCAAGTAGTGATTAAATTATTTAGTTGTCATTTGTCAGTTTGATTTGTACGCGAATAAATTCATTCACACGTGAGGTGAATTTTCTTTAAACTGAAGGTAAGAAAAATAAATAGTGGTTGGGGGTGGCACGGTGGCGCAGCGGTAGAGTTGCTGTCTTAAGTTGTGTAGGAAAACAACTGCAGATGCTGATACAAATCGAAGGTATCACAAAATGCTGGAGTAACTCAGCGGGTCAGGCAGCATCTCAGGAGAGAAGGAATGGGTGACGTTTAGATAGCTATCTAATAAAAACTTTAGATATTTTAGTGATACAGTGCATTAACAGGCCCTTCATCCCACCATGTCTCCGCCAAAGGGCAGTCACGGTGGCGCAGCGGTAGAGTTGCTGCCTTACAGAAAATGCAGCGCCGGAGACCCGGGATCGATCCTGACTACGGGTGCTGTCTGTACGGAGTTTGTACGTTCTCCCCGTGACCACGTGGGTTTTCTCCGAGATCTTCGGTTTCCTCCCACACTCCAAAGACGTAGAGGTATGTAGGTTAATTAGCTTGGTAAATGTAAAAATTGTCCCTCGTGGGTATAGGAAAGTGTTAATGTGTGAGGGTCGCTGGTCAGCATGGACCCGGTGGGCTGAAGGGCCTGTTTCCGTGCTGTATCTCTGAACTAAACTAAATCACACTAACGCCATCCTATACACAAGGAACAATTTTACAATTTTATAATTTTATCGAAGACAATTAACCTACAAACTTGTACATCTTCGGGATGTGGGTGGAAGCCGGGCACCTGGAGAAAACACACTTGGTCATGGAGAGAACGTACAAACTCCGCACAGACAGCCCCCGTAGTCAGGATCAGACCCGGGTGTCTGGTGCTGCAACTCTGCCACTGCACCACTGCGTCGCCCCTCAACCAAATAATTCAAACAAAAAGTAGCTAAAGCATTTAAAATATGAAGAGGTTAATTAAAATGTACGAAAGTAGTTAGAAATAATTGCACGTGAACCAAAGCAATATAACTGAAGACTTGCATTCCACTTTCTTCGTGAGCAGCAGGCTGGGAATGCAACTGAAATGAAAGGAATGTTGGATTCGGTGCCAGACAGAATCGGGATATGAATGGTGGATTCCGGTTATTCCTGCAAGGCTGGGCTTTGCAACCGGATCCCATGTGGAATGCATCCCAGTGCCTGGTCACACTGACAAAGCTGGCCTTCCATATCTTCTGCGTAAGCAAACGCTTACTTCTCAGACCATTTCCCTCGCCCCTGACTCCCAGTCTTAAGAAGGATCTCGACCCGAAATGTCACCTGTTCCTATTCTCCAGAGATGCTGTATGACCGGTTGAGTTACTCCAGGTTTTTGTACCTATCTTCGGTTTAAACCAGCATCCGTAGTTCCTTCCTACACAAACACAAGCCAGAAGTGTGCTTCACAGAGGGATGTAAGAGTACGGTCATTTAGGCTTATGGTCATTTAGTTTCCACTGTGTTAATTGGGAATAATTTACAGAATTATTGTATGCTATCTATGAGTATTGTGTTTATTGGCCTGTTATGCTGCTGCAGGTAAGAATTTCTTTATTCTATGGTCGGTACATATGACAATTAAAGTCTATTGACTCTCTTTTGACTCTCATGACTCATGACTAGCTCAGCATGAGAGGCTTCGAAGGGCTTCAATTCTACGAGAATGATCCCAGGAATGATTGGGTTAACATATCATGAGCGTTTGACAGCACTGGGCCTGTACTCGCTGGAGTTTAGAAGGATGAGGGGGGACCTCGTTGAAACTTACCGAATAGTGAATGGTCTGGACAGAGTGGATGTGGAGAGGATGTTTCCACTAGTGGGAGAGTCTAGGACAGGGGCCTAAGTTCATCAGTCATAGGAGCATAATTAGGCCATTTGGACCATCAAGTCTACTCTGCCATTCAATCATGGCTGAGGATGAGAGGAGATCTTATCGAAATGTATAAGATTATTAAGGGGTTGGACACGTTAGAGGCAGGAAACATGTTCCCAATGTTTGGGGAGTCCAGAACAAGGAGCCACAATTTAAGAATAAGGGGTCGGCCATTTAGAACTGAGATGAGGAAAAACTTTTGTCAGTCAGAGAGTTGTGAATCTGTGGAATTCTCTGCCTCAGAAGGCAGTGGAGGCCAATTCTCTGAATGCATTCAAGAGAGAGCTGGATAGAGCTCTTAAGGATAGCGGAGTCAGGGGGTATGGGGAGAAGGCAGGAACGGGGTACTGATTGAGAATGATCAGCCATGATCACATTGAATGGCGGTGCTGGCTCGAAGGGCCGAATGGCCTCCTCCTGCACCTATTGTTTATTGTCTATTGTCTATCTTTCCCTCCCAATCCCATTCTCCTGCCTTCTCCCCATAATCTTTGACACCCTTATTAATCAAAAACCTATCAATCCCTGCTTTAAAAATACCCACATTAAAAATAGCCGTCTGCGGCAATGAATTCCACAGATTCACCATCCTTGATGAAATAAATCCCTCCTCACCTCCCCTCCTTAGCCAAGTGCTTTTATTCTGAAGCTGTGCCCTATGACCCTAGACTTTCCCCTAACACTTGTACCAATCAAGAATCTATTAATTTCTGCTGGAAATATCCATTGACGTCTTCCACAGCTCAGTGTGCCAATGAATCCACATATTCACCATCATCTGATTAAAGAAATTCCTCCTCATCTCCTTCCTGAAGGGGCGTCCTTTTAATCTGAGGCTGTGACCTCTGTTCCTAGACTCTCCCACTAGTGGAAACATCCTCCCCACATCCATTCTACCCAGGGCTTTCACTATTCGGTAAGTTTCAATGAGGTCCCCCCCCCTCATCCTTCTAAACCCCAGCGAGTACAGGCCCAGTGCTGTCAAACGCTCACCATATGTTAACCCACCCATTCCTGGGATCATTCTTGTAAAAGTACATTAAGGACAAGGGAAAAATCAGGGAAAGACCGGGACTCTCCAAATAGCTAGAGAGGTTATTGAAAAAAATTCCGTGGGAGAGAGGTTAATCTACACTTGGAAAGACAGAAATTAATTAAAGACAGTCACCATGGGTTTACTTGGAGGAGACCCAACCTGACGAATTTGATTTAAGTTTTCAAAGCGGTAATAAGTTGTGTAAATAACGTCAGTGTATAAGATGTTTTTAATAAGTTGGCAAGATGGAATGGTCATTAAGAGATGGAATTTAATACTGATAAGAGCAAAATGAAAAGACAGCAGTGGAGGCCAAGCCATTGGCTATTTTTAAAGTGGAGATTGACAGATTCTTGATTCGTACAGGTGTCGTACAGGTGTCGTACAGGTGTCGTACAGGTGTCGTACAGGTGTCGTACAGGTGTCGTACAGGTGTCGTACAGGTGTCGTACAGGTGTCGTACAGGTGTGTCAAAGATTATGGGGAGAAGGCAGCAGAATGGGTTTGAGAGGGAATGATCAGTCAGCCATGATCGAATGGCAGAGCGACTCAATGGGCCGAATGGCCTAATTCTGCACCTTACGATAAGTGATACATTTTAAGAGGCTTACTGAGACCAAGATGTTCCGTAGGGAATATTAAGGAGAAATGGATCCTTGATGAACAAGTCCAAAAATAAGGTAGTGAAGAAGGCATTTGAAATACTTGCTGTCATTGGTTTTTAGTTTTAGTTTAGAGATACACCGTGGAAACAGGCCCTTCGGCCCACCGGGTCCGCGCCGACCAGTGATCCCCGCACATTAACACTATCCTATACCGATGAGGGACATTTTTTTTTCATTTTACCAAGCCAATTAACCTACATACCTGTACGTCTTTGGAGTGTGGGAGGAAACCAGAGATCTCTGAGAAAACGGGGAGAACGTACAAACTCCGTACAGACAGCACCCGTAGTCGGGATCGAACCCTGGTCTCCGGCGCTGCATTCGCTGTAAGGCAGCGACTCTACCGCAGCGCCACCGTGGCCTGGGGTCGAATGATGGACCAGGGAGGCTACAATCTTATAAATCGTTGACTCAGCCAAAGTTGGACAACTGTGTATAATTCCGGTCACCATAAGGATGTGATCACATGAGAGGTTGTAGAGGAGGTTCTCCAGGATTGTTTGTTGCCTTGGATGGAGTGGTTCAGTTGCATGGAGAGGGGGGACAGGCTGGGCTTGTGTTCCCTGGACTAGAGGAGGCTGGGGGTAGGAGGGACATTGATAGAGTCCATAATAGGAAACGGTTCCCAAAGCGTTTAAAAACCAGATGGCATGTCCAACATACGGATCAGGAGATTTAGAGGGGATTTCAGGATGAATGTTTTCACCCGGTCGGAGGTGGGATCTTGAATGCACTGGCTCACAGGCGGTGGCACACAGTTGGAGAGTTGTGTTCGGGTTTGCAGCACCCTGGGGTAGGAGGGATGTGATTGGGGATGGAGGGAGCACAGAGAGGGTTTGCGGGGATGTTGCCAGGACTCAAGGTCGTGAGCTGAGGTGGCAATTGCCGAGGCAGGCAGTAGATAGAATGTGTAGGAAGGAACTGCAGATGCTGTTTTAAACCAAAGATAGACACAAAAAAGCGGGACAGGGCAGCATCTGTGTAGAGAACGAATGGGCGGTACGTTTCGGGTTGAGACCCTCCTTCAGACCCTCGTCCAGCAGAGAGGACTGTTCGGTGAACTTTTGTAACTGTCGGTGCCCTAAGGTGGCGACACGTGGTCTAGGTGAGGCGTACTATATGGTTTTACTGAGTTCTGTGCAAAACAAAGCATTTCACTGTACATTGGTACCTGTGACAATAAAGTTTCATTGAATCACTGAACCATTCAAAAATTGGGCAGGCAGGGACTTTGTTCCTTGGAGACAGGAGGCTGAGGGGTGATTTTACACAGTCACGAGGGATAGGTTTAGGGTGATGTGGGTGAAACACATGCAGGTGGGAGATGGGGCATCTTGATTGGCATGGGCAAATTGGGCCCCTTGCATGACTCTATGACTTTATGACTGTATGGCAGCAAGAATCTCAGAACAGTCTAGGAAAAGGGATTAATAAAGATGGGTGCTCAATGGTTGCCATGGCCATGATGGGCAGAAGGGCCTGCTTCTGTGCTGTATGACTATTTGATTTCACCGGTTATAGAGTCATAGAGTCACAGAGTCATACCGTGTGGAAATAGGCTCTTCGGCCCAACTTGCCCACACTGACCAACATGTCCCATCTACACTAGTCCCACCTACCTGTGTTTGGCCCCTATCCCTCCAAACCTTCCTATCCATGTACCTGTCCAGACGTTTCCTAAACATTGCAATAGTACTTGCCTCAACTACCTCCTCCAGCAGCTCGTTCCATACAATAGACAATAGACAATAGACAATAGGTGCAGGAGTAGGCCATTCAGCCCTTCGAGCCAGCACCGCCATTCAATGCGATCATGGCTGATCACTCTCAATCAGTACCCCGTTCCTGCCTTCTCCCCATACCCCCTCACTCCGCTATCCTTAAGAGCTCTATCCAGCTCTCTCTTGAAAGCATCCAACGAACTGGCCTCCACTGCCTTCTGAGGCAGAGAATTCCACACCTTCACCACTCTCTGACTGAAAAAGTTCTTCCTCACCATCGTTCTAAATGGCCTACCCCTTATTCTTAAACTGTGGCCCCTTGTTCTGGACTCCCCCAACATTGGGAACATGTTTCCTGCCTCAAATGTGTCCAATCCCCTAATTATCTTATATGTTTCAATAAGATCCCCCCTCATCCTTCTAAATTCCAGTGTATACAAGCCCAATCGCTCCAGCCTTTCAACATACGACAGTCCCGCCATTCCGGGAATTAACCTAGTGAACCTACGCTGCACGCTGCACGCCCTCCATACACCCGCCACTCTTTGTGTAAAAATGTTACCCCTCAGATTCCTAATAAATCTTTCCCCCCCCCTCACCTTAAGCCTATGTCCTCTGGTTCTTGATTCCCATACTCTGGGCAAGAGACTGTGTGTTTACCTAATCTATTCCTCTCATGATTTTGTACACCTCTATAAGATCACCCCTCATCCTGTTGCGCTCCACGAAATAGTGTCTTAGCCTGCTCAACCTCTCCCTATAGCTCAGGCCCTCGAGTCCTGACAACATTCTTGTAAATCTTCTCTCCACCCTTTCCAGCTACTTGGTCAAAATTTGCCCAACATTGAACTACACTTCAGTTTGATTCAGTTTAGTTTATTGCCACGTGTACCGAGCGAGGTACAGTGAAAAGCTTTTGTTGCGTGCTAACCAGTCAGCAGAAGGACAATACGTGATTAGAGGCAGGAAACATGTTCCCAATGTTGGGGGAGCAACCAAGGGCCACAGTTTAAGAATAAGGGGTAGGCCATTTAGAACTGAGATGAGGAAAAACTTTTTCGGTCAGTGAGTTGTAAATCTGTGGAATTCTCTGCCTCAAAAGGCAGTGGAGGACAGTTCTCTGAATGCATTCAAGAGAGAGCTAGATAGAGCTCTTAAGGATAGGGGAGTCAGGGGGTATGGGGAGAAGGCAGGAACGGGGTACTGATTGAGAATGATCAGCCATGATCACATTGAATGGTGGTGCTGGCTCGAAGGGCCGAATGGCCTCCTCCTGCACCTATTGTCTATTGTCTATTGTCTATTACATTCAATCCATTTACAGCGTATAGATACATGATTAGGGAACAGCGTTTAATGCAAGGTAATGCCAGCAAAGTACATTCAAGGATAGCCTGAGAGTCACCAAAGAGGTAGATAGTAGTTCAGCACTGCTCTCTGGTTGTGGTGGGATGATTCCGTTGGGAAGAAACAGTTCCTGAATATGATGGTGTGCCTTTTCCCGCTTCTATCCCTTTGGCTTGATGGGAGAGGGGAAAAGAGGGAGTGGACATTTCACTGTATCTCCGAGATAACTGCCGATACAGGCGGCTTTTGTTTGATCACATTTTGCTTAGTATGTTTGTATGTTTTTCTTTGGAATAAAACTTTTATATATTTAAAAAAAAAAAAAAAAAAAAGGAACAAATCAGATGATTAACAATAAACGAGGATTCCACAGCAGAACTATTTAAAGGATTCATCTCCTCACAGTTGGCCAATTCCTGGTTTAAACTCGATGGCTCCGACCGGCTGGCTCTGTTCCCATCCATGGATCAGAATAAGCACTGGGAACGACATGTGCTGGCTCTGAATTAGTCATCTTGTTTGAAAATATTTTATTCAAGTCATAGATGGTCTATTATTTTGTTTTTTTAGAGCAGCACATCACAGGAACAGGCCCTTCAGCCCACTAGGGCTGTGCTCTACATAACGCCAAGCTACTCCAATCTCCCCTGCCTGCACGTGATCCCAATCCCTCCATTCTCTGCGTGTTTATGTGCCTGTCTAAAAGCCTCCTAAGTGCCTCGGTAAAACCTGCCTCCACCACCACCCCAGACAGAGCGTTCCATACCCCCATCGCTCTTTGGATAAAAAACTTGCCCGACACACATCAACTTCAAAATTTGCTCCCTTCACCTTAAAGCCGCGTCGTGTGGTTTTTGACAACTTCATCCGGGATATAGTTTCTGACCATTGGCATGCCATCTTGCCTGTCGCATCAATGGGATTGGTCCATGACAGATCTTTGGTAATATTAATGCCAAGGAACGTGAAGCTTTCAACCATTTCCACTTTGGGCCCGTTGATGCCGACTCGGTCATGGACTCCACCAGGCTTCTTGAAGTTGGTGCCTAGCTCATCATGGTGACATTGAGGGAGAGGTTATTGTCCTGATACCCATGCCACTAGGTTATCTCCTTCCTCTACTCATCTCCTCATTGTCCATTGTCTGGCCTACCACGGTGGAGTCATCTTCAAACTTGTAAACGCAGTTAGAGCTGTATTTGCCCACACATCGTGACTTCTATCTTCTTCCTCTACTCCATCTCCCCATTGTCCATTGTCTGGCCTACCACGGCGGAGTCATCTGCAAACTTGTAAACGCAGTTAGAGCTGTATTTGCCCACACATCGTGATTGTCTCGGGAGAATAGCAGGGGATTGAGAATCCATCCAACTGGTGTTGAGAATTATTGCGGAAGAGGTGTTGGCACCTATCCGCACTGATTTGTGGGTCAGAATTTGTGGGTCAGAAGGTCAAGGATCCAGTGGCAGAGAGAGGAAGCTGATTCCTAGCTCCAGGAGTTTGGAGATGAGTTTGGATGGTGTTGAAGGCAGTGCTATGGTCAATAAATTGAAATCTAATATAGGAGTCCTTGTTGTCCAGGTATTTCCAGAGATGGGTTTAGGTGATGGTGACTGCTGTGGACCTGTTGTGACCTGTAGGCAAACTGCAGTAGATCTAGATATGTAGGAAGGAACAGCAGATGCTAACTTAAACCAAAGATGGACACAAAAAGCTGGAGTAACTCAGCGGGTCAGACAGCATCTCTGTAGAAAAGGAATAGGTGACGTTTTGGGTCAGTTTGGTCTCGATCTGAAACATCACCTATTCCTTTTCTCCAGTGATGCTGTCTGACCCCGCTGAGTTACTCTGGGTGTGTGTTAGGGTCTAGGTGTGTTGGGTTACTCTGGCTGTGTGTGAGGATGTAGGTGTGCTGGGATTCAGGTGTTAGTGTGTGCCATCGCCAGTCTCTTGAAGCACTTCATTATGGTGGGCGTGAGAGCCACTGGACAGTGGTCACTAAAGCACTCTACCTCATTACCTTCTAATCACAGGTGAGGTGCCAGAAGACTAGAGGATAAATATTGTTGTTCCTATATTTAACCGGGTGGCACCAGCAATGGCTGCCTCGCCAACAGCCTGTCTGACCCTTCCTTCGTTGTTGTTTTAATAGTATGTGTTGAATGTATGTTTTAGAGTTCTTTAGCTTGTTTTATGTGGGGGTTGGGGGGGGCGGTGTGTTGGGGGAGATTTTTAAATTTCTTACCTCGACGAAGATGCAATTTTTTTCCGTATCGTATATCTCCATCCGCACTGCGGCCTAACATGTGCCTAACATGGTGGTGTGCGTTATCACATGCGTGAAAACGCACGCCACCAGATTCAGGAACAGTTTCTTCCCAGCTGTTATCAGGCGACTGAATCATCGTACCACAACCAGAGAGCAGTGCTGAACTACTTCTCTCCTGAGATGCTGCCTGACCTGCTGAGTTACTCCAGCATTTTGTGAAATAAATACCATCGATTTGTACCAGCGTCTGCAGTTATTTCCTTTGAACTACCATCTACCTCTTTGGTGACTCTCAGACTATCCTTGAATGTACTTTGCTGGCATTACCTTGCACTAAACGTTATTCCCTAATCATGTGTCTATACGCTGCAAATGGATTGAATGTAATCATGTATTGTCCTTCTGCTGACTGGTTAGCACGCAACAAAAGCTTTTCACTGTACCTCGGTACACGTGGCAATAAACTGTTATAACAGTCCAGTCCTGATATAACAGTCCAGTGAGTCACACACCAGTGGTGGGAAGGCTATTGCAGTGGAAACTTAGATTTAGGATTTACTCACATTTCGAAGAGAATGGGATAATTAGAAACAGTATGACTTTGTCAGTGGCAGGTCATGTCTAACAAATTTTATTGAGTTTTTTGAAGAGATGACAAAGGTAATTGATAAAAATAGGGCAATGGAAGTTGTCTACAAGGACTTTCTGTGGCTGCACAGTGGCACAGCGATAGAGTGGCTGCCTTACCTAAATGCCGACCCAAATACCCCATCTAAACTAGTCCCATTTGCCTGCGTTTCAGCCAGGTATTTACTGATTATCTCACTCGTTGTCACACCATACCATTTCCATATCTCTGTATCTCCCCCTCCCCTGACTCTCAGTCTGAAGAAGGGTCTCGACCCGAAACGTCACCCATTCCTTCTCTCCAGAGATGCTGCCTGACCCGCTGGGTTACTCCAACATTTTGTGTCTCTCTTCCACCTTTCACTTTCCAGGCCTTGTCCAGTCCCCACCTCTCTTCCAGCTATCTTCCCCCTACTACAATCTGAAGAAGGGTCCCGACACAAAACATCACCGATCCATGTCCTCCAGAGATGATGCGTGGCCCCTTGAGTTACACCAGTACTTTGTGTTTTTGCTCAATAATCCACCATCTGCAGTTCTCTGCGTCTACTCCAGAACTTTGTGTTTTAGAGTCATGGAGTTGAACAGTGTGAAAACAGGCCTTTCGGCCCAACTTGCCCTCACTGGCCAACATGCCCCAGCTGCACTAGTCCCACCTGCCTGCGTTTGGTCCATATCCCTCCAAACCTGTCCTATCCATGTGCATGTCTGTTTCTCAAACGTTGGGATAGTCCCAGCCTCAACTACTTCCTCTGGCAGCTTGTTCCATACACCCACCACCCTTTGTGTGAAAAAAGGTTCATTGGCACTTTGATAATTTAAAAAATAATATACAGCAATATAATATCGCAACTGTCGATAAAATTTAGCCTGTTTAATCCAGTTACTGAATCTCCAATTGCAATTTCTACATTCGACTATCGCCTTCCTCGACCACTCCACCCACCCCTCCTCCCTCCCAAATTGACACAAAATTTAAAGCATTGAATCAATCTACAAGTTGTTGAAAATTGTTTTAAAGAATTGAAGAGGCTGCAAATAAGGAGCAAAGTCAGAAAATGCTGGAAATACTCAACTGTCAAACAGTCGATCACAATCGCAATAGCAATCATATTTTATTAGCCAAGTATGTTTTGCAACATACGAGGGACTTCATTTGCCGTACAGTCATAGCAATAAAAAGCAACAGGACACACAAAATACATTTTAACATGAACATCCACCACAGCGACTCCCCCACATTCCTCACTGTGATGGAAGGCGAAAAATAGTTCAATCTCTCCCTTCTTTGTCCTCCAGCGGTCGGGGGCCTCGAACCTTCTGTTGACGGGACGATCTTGACTCCCGTAGCTATGGGCGAACCTTCCTCGTCGGGGCGATCAAGCAGCATCTGTGTTCTGGTGAAATACTATTTGACCTGAAACTCTGCTCCTCGCTCCACAGATGCTGCCCGACCTTTTAGTTTAATCTAAATTGCCGCAGGTCCCCCTCCTCTTGGGCGTTTATTTTTTCATCAGCTGCAGGACCGACAGTCGGTGGGTCCATTCCAGAGGAGCAGTGATCAGATGGAAAATTCCCGCGGTGTGCTGGATGTCAGAGAGTCGGTGCTGCAGTTGATTCGTGCTCACTCTGTGCAGACTCCCTGGCAAGCGTCTGATCCAAACTTTCAGCCCAAGGACCGCGGAGAAGAAAAAAGCCTCTGCCAATAAACTTGTTCGTTCAGCAATTCATTCAATTCTGAGAACACACAACACTTCATAAAAACATACATTGGAGACAAAAGTGATCACATTTCAAAACTCTGCAGCTGTCTCTTGTTGAAAATTGGCTCGAACTGACTCTTGTTGGTGAGGATAAACATTAAAGCCAGATCGGATTATGCTTGGATCATGACTTTGTACTGATGTGTTAGACTTACTTCATGAATTCAATATAATTTGTGAATAGTAAAAGACTTTTCATTGGAACTCAATGAAGGGGGAGGCATTTGGTGCCTCGGGAATTTATTGAATGGGAGTTAATGAGATGTTTTGATGGATTTGAGGTCTGTGGAGTGGTGGAGCATTTAATAACTGCCTCTGTAGCTGCATATTACATGGTAACTCAAATCTCACTGTACCTTAATTGGTACATGTGACAATAAATTGAATCTTGAATCTTGAATCTTACTAATATTAAACTCACTTGCACTTGCAATGAAACCCAGAGCTGAGGAAATAATGTTCACAAGGAAGTCTTTTGTACTGGGAGGCGGCACGGTGGCGCAGTGGTAGAGTTGCTGCCTTACAGCGCCAGAAACCCGGGTTCAATCCTGACCACGGGTGCCGTCTGTACAGAGTTTGCACCTTCTCCCTGTGACCATGTGGGTTTCCTTCAGGTTCTCCGGTTTCCTCCCACAGTCCAAAAGTCTTGCAGATTTGTTGGTTGATCGGCTTCTGTGTAAGCTGTAACTAGTGTGTAGGATAGAACTGGTGTATGGGGTGATGGATGGTCAGCATCCTTGTTATGGTGGCACGGTGGTACAGCAGTAGAGTTGCTGCATTACAGCGCCGGAGACCCAGGTTCGATCCTGAATACGAGCACTGACTGCAGAGATTTTGTACTGCACGTTCTCCCCGTGACCACGTGGGTTTTCTTTGGGTGCTCCTTTTAATTCCCACACTCCAAAGATGTACATGTTGGAGGTTAATTGGCCTTGGTAAAGATTATAAATTGTCCCTAGTGCGCCGGATGGTGGTAGTGTACAATAGACAAAAGACAATAGACAATAGACAATAGACAATAGGTGCAGGAGGAGGCCATTCGGCCCTTCAAGCCAGCACCGCCATTCAATGTGATCATGGCTGATCATTCTCAATCAGTACCCGGTTCCTGCCTTCTCCCAATACCCCCTGACTCCGCTATCCTTAAGAGATCTATCTAGCTCTCTCTTGAATGCATTCAGAGAATTGGCCCCCACTGCCTTCTGAGGCAGAGAATTCCACAGATTCACAACTCTCTGAGTGAAAAAGTTTTTCCTCATCTCCGTTCTAAATGGCCTACCCCTTATTCTTAAACTTTGGCCCCTTGTTCTGGACTCCCCCAACATTGGGAACATATTTCCTGCCTCTAACGTGTCCAATCCCTTAATAATCTTATACGTTTCGATAAGATCCCCTCTCATCCTTCTAAATTCCAGTGTATACAAGCCTAGTCGCTCCAGTCTTTCAACATACGACAGTCCTGCCATTCCGGGTGAGGTGATCGCTGGGCGGCACAGACTCAATGAGTCGTTTAACCTGTTTGCGCGCTGTATCTCTTAATTAAACTAAAAATTGTCTATTGGATGTGACCAAAGCACCAAGAAAGACGAAGGCAGAGATGGTCTGTTTTTTGCTCAGTTTTAAAGTATCAATAGTCAATAGTCAATAGTCAATAGTCGTTTATTTGTTACATACACATAAATGTGTAGTGAAATGAAACATTACCCGCAGTTAAACAATAAGACCAATAAGAATAATCAATAAAAATGCAATAACACATACAATCACAACTAACACCAAACAAAAAGAAACATCCATCACAGTGAGTCTCCTCCAGTCCCTCCTCACTGTGATGGAAGGCCAAAAATGTATTTTTCTTTTCCCTGCCGTCTTCTCCCGCGGTCAGGCTGTTGGATTTGCCACGTCGGGGCGGTCGGGGCTCCCGATATTGAAGCCGCCGCTGGGCGGTGAAAGGTCAACGGCCTATTTCAGGCCGCGCCGGAGGGTGAAAGGTCCGTGGCGGGCCGACCCAAGCCCCGCGATTCGGGGCGGGCGAACACTCTGCCGCTGCCGCTGCCGGAGCTCCCGATGTCGGCCCCCATCCAGGGGCCTGCGGGCTTCCGACGTCCACGCGGCCCGCGCCGGAGCCTCCGGAGACGAGTCGCAGCCGCTCCCGTAGCATCCGCAGGCAGCCAGCGCCGCAGGTGGTGAGTCCGGGCCGCGGGCTCTGCGAACCAGAGCCCCAGGTGGTCCCAGGTGCATGGCCAGTGGTAGGCCGCAGCGGGAACGGAGACACGACACAGAAACAAAGGTCGCGTCTCCGTTCGGGAGAGAGAATTTTACAGTTCCCGTTCCCTCCCACCCCCCCAAACATAACATACAAACACTACACCATATTAAAACTACAATTCATACAAAAACAACAAAAAACACAAAAGACAGACGGACTGCAAGCAAGCCGCAGCTCACAGTAAGCACTGATGATGAAGAAAGTGTGCGGAGTCTGGATGAAGATAGTTGCAAAGGCAAAGCAGAATATTTTATGAGTTTACTTTACTTATTGTCACGTGTAATGAGGTACAGTGAAAAGCTTTTGTTGCGTGCCAATCAGCCAGCGAAAAGACAATACGTGATTACAATCAAGCCATTTACAGTGTATAGATACATGATAAGGGAATAATGTTTAGTTCAAGGTAAAGCCAGCAAAGTCTGATCACGGATAGTCCGAGGGTCACCAATGAATTAGATAGTAGTTCGGACTGCTCTCTGAATGTGGTAGGAAGATCCCCCTCAACCCCCCTTATCCACCCTCCTCCCCCCTCCCTCCCTCCCTCCCCCTCCCTCCCTTGGAGATAGATTTAAACTTTAAAATGTGAATAACTTTTAAAATATAACACCGATTTCAATTAAACTTCTTCCATTAGGACCAAAGGGACGACGGTGAGTAAGGTGGGCCAAAATTGTCGTGCTATCGTGTACCGTTTTGGCTGTAGTTCAGGAACAAACAAACAAACAAACAAACAAACAAACGAGAGTTTTAGTATATAGAGAACAGGCTATTTGCCTTCCTAACTGTTTACTGCATTTGAATCCTTGCTTTTAGCAATTGATCCCATAACCACTGGAGTTCAAGGTGGACAGGAGCAACTGATCTTTGAGCAAGTTCCCTTTTCCCAAGCTGTCATTTATACCCTTGCAGATATTATAACCATATATTGGGAGATCACAACTGAACAAATGCTATTCCCTTCCCAAGACCCCATAGAACGTTGTTGCTCATCCACTGAGCTGTATTGATCAGCAGCTCATCAGCATCAAGCACAATTATAACCCAGGCCAAGAACCCATCAGGGCGGCACGGTGGTGCTGTGGTAGAGTTGCTGCCTCACAGTGCCAGAGACCCAGGTTTGATCCTAACCACAGCCGCTGTCTGAACGGAGTTTGTTTGTTCTCCCCGTGACCGCATGGGTTTTCTCCTGGTGCTCGATTTGTCGATTAATTGGCTTCTGTATGTGTAGGATAATGCTAGTGTACAGGGTGATCGCTGGTCAGCATGGACTCAGTGGGCCGAAGGGCCTGTTTCCACGATGTTTCTCCAAACTAAACTAAATGAAACTAATCTAAGTTAACAGAAAGCAGAGTCAGAACATCTTGGTTATTTTCAGATTGTTCATCACTAAAAGGTGGAGCAAAATAGGACCCTCTTCTCCCTTCACCCATCAGGTAAGAGGTACAGAAGTGTGAAATGCACACCTCCAGATTCAGGGATAGTTTCTTCTCAGCTGTTATCTGACAACTGAACCATCTTACCAAAACCTAGAGAGCAGTACTGAGCTACTATCTACTGCATTGGAGACCCTTGGACTATCTTTGATCTGACTTTACTAGACTTTATCTTGCACTAAAGGTCATTCACATTATTCCCTTTATAACGTATCTGTACACTGTGGATGACTCGATTATAATCATGTATTGTCTTTCCGCTGACTGCTTAGCATGCAACTAAAGCTTTTCACTGTACCTCGGAACAAGTAACATTGAACTAAACTCAAACTCAATGAGAGGGCCTCAAGTATGTACAATTTTTCAGAGGATGAAGGGACCGGTGTACTGTAGCCATGTTTGTGCAGCGGTAGAGTTGCTGCCTCACAGCGCCAGAGACCCAGGTTCGATCCTGACTACGGGCGCCGTCTGTACCGAGTTTGTACGTTCTCCCCATGACCGCGTGGGTTTTCTCCGAGAAACGTACAAAATTCTTAAGGGGTTGGACAGGCTAGATGCAGGAAGATTGTTCCCAATGTTGGGGAAGTCCAGAACAAGGGTTCACAGTTTAAGGATAAGGGGGAAGTCATTTAGGACCGAGATGAGAAAACATTTCTTCACACAGAGAGTGGTGAATCTGTGGAATTCTCTGCCACAGAAGGTAGTTGAGGCCAGTTCATTGGCTATATTTAAGAGGGAGTTAGATGTGGCCCTTGTGGCTAAAGGGATTAGGGGTTGTGGAGAGTAGGCAGGTACAGGATACTGAGTTGGATGATCAGCCATGATCATATTGAATGGCGGTGCAGGCTCGAAGGGCCGAATGGCCTACTCCTGCACCTATTTTTGGGTTTTGGGGTTGTGTGATTTGAATGCCTATTTAATGCTTTTATTGTTGGACTGTGTTTTGGGGGTTTTTGGGGTTGGGTAATTTGGGTGCCTGTTTAGTGCTTTTATTGTTGGACTGTGTTTTTGGGGGTTTTTTGGGGGTGTAATTTAATGCTTATTTAATGCTTTTGTTGTTGGACTGTGGGTGATTGAATTAACATTTTGTTCAAGATGGCCGCGCCGTTGTGTCTGGCTGCCCGCCACTGTATGTTTCTTTTTTTTTCCTAGTCAGATGTGCAGCACTTTGGTCAACGTGGGTTGTTTTTAAATGTGCTATACAAATAAATTGACTTGACTTGACTTGACTATTTTCTATGTTTCTATCATCGGTTTCCTCCCACACACCAAAGACGCACAGGTTTGTAGGTTAAATGGCACCAGTAAAATTTATAAATTGTCCCTAGTGTGTAGGATAGTGCTAGTATATGGGTAATCGCTGGTCGGCACGGACTCGGTGGGACAAAGGGCCTGTTTCCACGTTGTGTTCCTAAAGTCTAAAGCATAAACTACGAACTGTCTTGGTTGACCTAAGACATTTTTGGCTTCTTATTTCCATTAATTCATCTTTTTTATCGTGTTATCTATGAGCGATACGTTTCCAGACTTTTTATGCCACTGCACGTAAGAATTTCATTGTTCTATTTTGGAACATTTGACAATGAAACACTCTTGACTCTTGCAAAATTATCCAAATAAACTTTTAGTGAGTACCGTCTCCTGTTAATTACTCAGTTGTGTGCTCGTTTTAGAACCACTAAACTGCAGAATGACGACTGTTTCAGATCGCTGTGGTTTCAGCATGTTTAGTCGGTACATCTAGCATCTAAATAACTCAGAGTTAGATATTGCTTTGATACTATTAGGAGAGAATCAAATCGCACAGATACAGGACCAATTGAAAGCTAGTTTTCGGCACAAAATGCTAGAGTAACTCTGCAGAGCAGATAGCATCTCCAGAGGAAAAGGATGGGTGACATTTTGGGTCTGGACCCTTCTTCAGACTGAAAGTAGGGGGCAGGGGGGAGGGAGGTTGTGTTGAAGAGCAGGAGAAGAATAAAGGCCATGACCAATCAAGCCCGGCCACAAATGGCCTTCTTCCACCCAGGATAGACGCAAAATGCTGGAGTAACTCAGCGGGTCAGGCAGCATCTCTGGAGAGAAGGAATGGGTGACGTTTCCGGTCGAGACCCTTCTTCAGATTAGTCATAATACCAGTTCCAGAGTTGTCCACGTTGTTTCCCTCTTGAGATCGCACCTTCCCAGGTCAACACTGGGCCCACCTGGAACCACCCTGCCTGAGGTCATGTGTGGCCACTGGAGATAGACACAGAATGCTGGAGTAACTCAGCAGGTCAGGCAACATCTCTGGAGAGAAGGAATAGGTGACGTTTCGGGTTGAGTCTGAAAAAGGGTCTCGATCCAAAACGTCACCCATTCCTTCTCTCCAGAGATGCTGCCTGACCCGCTGAATGACTCCATCATTTTGCGTCCATCTTCAGTTGAAACCAGCGTCTGCAGTTACTTCCTACACATCTTGATTGGTCCTAGTCTTTTCTCGCATCCAACTTTTCAACAGCCTCCCCCTCACCCCCCCCCCCTACTCTGAAGAAAGGTCCCGAACCTAAACAACACCCATTCTTTATATTCATAGATGCTGCCTGACCCGTCGAATTACTCCAGCACTTTGTGTCTTTCTTTGGTATAAACCAGCATCTACATACAGTCCCTTGTTTCGACATTGAAAGCTAGTTGGTGTATCTCCCGATATATCAGCACATGACATTTCTGGGCCAACATTTGTTAAATGTCACAGCTCCCGATTGCACACTGCTGATACTATCTGTGTTTGTGAGTTTTGGAGATCACAATCTCAGATAAGAGTCAACAAAAGAGAACTGTGGGGAGTTTAGTATCTGGAACCTAAATGCAACACTGCTCGTGGTAGTTTCACTCTTCTAACCTGCAGAAGTAACGTTTACTGGCATCTAAGTTGACCTTTACAATACTTTTGAACAGTTTAAAGCAATAAACTATTATTTGCAATCGCCCTGCAGACACCCAAAAAATAAATCTATACTTAAACAAGAGAATTGAAAAATGGCCAGATATTAAAAGTAAAATAAAACACTCAATTTTAATTTCAAAAGATGGGCAGAAAATGCTGGAGTAACTCAGCAGAACAGGCACCATCACTGGATAGAAGGAATGGGTGGTGTTTCGGGTCGTGACCCTTCTTCGGACTGAGAGTCAGGGGAGAGGGAGACACGGAGATAAGGGGGTGTAAGGTGTGAAAATGAGACATCAAAGGAGATCATTGTTAACTAGGAGAAGGTAGCAACAAAGCACACAGAGAGAAGATTTAATCAGGGGGATTGTCAGACTGGTTGAAGAACTAGGAAGGGGGAGGGATGGAGAAAGGGGGAAAGCAAGGATTATTTGAAGTTAGAGAAGTCAACATTCATACCGCTATGAGGTGCTGTTTCTCCAATTTGTGCTGGGCCTCACTGTGGCACTGGAGGAGGCCCATGACAGACAGGTCAGACTGGGAGTGGGAGGGGGAGTTGAAGTGCTCAGCCACCGGGAGATCAGGTTGGTTAAGGCAGACTGAGCGAAGGTGTTGAACGAAACGATCGCCGAGCCTGCGTTTGGTTTTGCAAGCATCTACAGTTCCTTCTGATTCCAAGAAGCAGCAATGCAGGATGAGAGGGCCAACAGAGATTGGTCTGAGGTAGACAGTGGTGCCTCAAAGCAATCAATGCAGACTGCACTGTGGTGCTTGCCATTGACGTCACTAACTCAAGCGGACTGCAAGATAACACTTGGCAGGAAGCAGTGGGTTGGCTGATGCAGCTGAAGCCACCTGTGCCTCACCTGGATTCAGATCAAACCCAGGTCTCTGGCACTGTGAGGCAGACCTGCTGTGTTGAAGGGCCTGCTTCCATGCTGTCTGACTCAATAAGACTGGGGCAACAGCAACAATAAATGGATCAGTTGCCCCCTGGGCCTGTAGGCCAGACTGTTCTGGTTGACTTGGCGTAGAAGTTTTCTACCTCACAGGAATCAGACATTTAAATCAGTTAGACCCCGCTACATTTGTACTCAAATTCCCCAAAAAGCAACATACCACATACCTTCCTGTACCTGAATGTTGAGTTTCATTTGTGGGAAGGAACTGCAGATGCTGGTTTACACTGAAGATGGACACAAACTGTTGGAGCAACACAGCGGGCCAGGCAGCATCTCAAGATAGAAGGTATGGGTGACGTTTCAGTTCAAGACCTTTCTTCAGACAGAAGGGTTTCGACCTGAAACGTTACCCACTCCTTCTATCCAGAGATGCTGCCTGTTACTCTAGCATTTTGTGTCTATCTTTGTTGAGTTTCATTTGTTTAGTTTAGTATAGTTTAGAGATATAGAGTGGAAACAGGCTCTTAGGCCCACCGAGTCTGTGTCAACCAGCAATCACCCTGTACACTACCACTAACCTACACACGAGCGACAATTTACAATGTTGACCAAAGCCAATTAACCTACAAACCTGCACGTCTTTGTAGTGTGGAAGGAAACGGGAACACCCGGAGAAAACCCATTTGATGATGGGGAGAATGTGTAAACCCGATACCGAGAGTGGCCGTAGTCAGGATCGAACCTGGATCTCTGGCACTGCAAGGCAACAACTCTACCGCTGCACCATCATGCCACCCTTTATTCTTATTCTTTATAAGAATACCTACATGTCAGTCCCTCTGAACACAAGCACCTTACAATCCCTCAACATTTCACAAGAACATTCTGCATTTCTTTTCTTTTCGACCATAGTGGATGATCACAATCCTCCCATATTGTCCTCCATCTCCATCTCCGTGCCCATGCACATTCATTGAACCTATTCATATCCCCCTTTGTACCCGCCTTCCAACTCATACTGCCATCCAGTTTTGCATCAACTGGATATACTCTGCGGCACGGTGGCGCAGCGGTAGAGTTGCTGCCTTACAGCGAATGCAGCGCCGGAGACTCAGGTTCGATCCTGACTACGGGTACCGTCTGTACTGAGTTTGTACGTTCTCCCCGTGACCTGCGTGGGTTTTCTCCGAGATCTTCGGTTTCGTCCCACACTCCAAAGACTTACAGGTATGTAGGTTAATTGACTGAGTAAATGTAAAAATTGTCCCTAGAGTGTGTAGGATAGTGTTAGTGTGTGGGGATCGCTGGGCGGCGCGGACCCGGTGGGCCGAAGGGCCTGTTTCTGCGCTGTATCTCTAAATCTAAAAAATCTAAAATCTACTATGATATCTTGAGCTCAGACACAGAATAACAAGTTAACTCACTGCTAACCGGAACATGACTGCACAGCTGTACTGTGGTTTATTCAATCATTTACAATCCTCCAACCAAAGGTGGCGCTATTACATATACCACACTTGGTCTTCCCATCCAAATCATTGATATAGATTGTAGACCATTGGGATGCCCACACAATCCCATTGGCACCCCACCATTTATTGCCTCCCACTTCCTGAAGTTTACCAATCCTCAATTCATGCCATTATGTTATCCTAAAATCTCGTCCTCCAGCTTAATAATTTCTCGTTTGTGCTTTACAAATGTCTTCTGAACGTCCAAACCTGTCCCATCTACTTTTTTCCTCCTGTAGGAAAATAACTGCAGATGCTGGTACAAATCGAAGGTATCACAAAAAGCTGGAGTAACTCAGCGGGTCAGGCAGCATCTCAGGAGAGAAGGAATGGGTAATGTTTCGGGTCGAGACTTCAGACTCCAGTCTGAAGAAGGGTCTCGACCCAAAACATCACCCATGCCTTCTCTCCTGAGATGCTGCCTGACCCGCTGAGTTACTCCAGCATTTTATGATACTTTCTACTTGTTTCCTCCTGTTAAACTCTTAAAAAACACTGACAGATTTGTCAACCATGAATCTGTTTCCATTGCAGAAAATCGCAATTTTCGAACCAGTTGCTACTTATTCTCAATGTATAAAGTTCCAACAGGACTAACCGTCTTCCTGTTCTTAACCAATGCCTACAATTCATGCCCAAATATTTTCACATGCATTCTCATTGAGCACAATTCCCTCCAAACAAAATCCCATTCATTCCCATTAAAGAGAACCTCTTGATTACAATGCTCCTATTTTCTAAAATTAAAATTAAAAAAATTAAAATGAGCATTCCACTGTCATTTAGCATTCCATTGCCCTCATGTTGCTGAAGCAGTGTGTGTTGTGAGAGACTGACTGGAGTTTTTTGAGCATTTTCCAATATTTCTGTTTGGACTGAATTTCTGTGCAACTGAATGGACCTAGGCAACAGGATTAAAGATTATTTTTATCAAGGGTTACAGATATTCTGAGCCAAGTGTATCCTGATTAAGCATAACATTCTTGGCAAGCTGGTTACGGTTTTATCAAGATTCAGCAATTCTGAATCCAGTTGTGGCTTTCCATTTGTATTCTGTTAAAAACTGACTAAAAGGCAGAGGTCCCATGCTGCCTATTATTTAAGCAGTTTGCCTTAAAGTTATATAAATATAATGTAATGTGGAATTTAATGCAGAGAAATGTGAGATGTTGCATTTTGGGAAGTCTAACATAGGCAGTGAATGGTCGGGCTCTGGGGAGTGTTGTAGAGCAGAGGATTCTAGGAGTGCAGGTGCATGGTTCCTTGAAGGTGGAGCCGCAGGTACATAGGGTAGTCAAAAAGGCTTTTGGCACATTGTCATCAGTCAGAGTATTTTCAATGCAACCTGCAGTCATAGAGTGATACCGTGTGGAAACAGGCCCTTCGGCCCAACTTGCCCATACCGGCCAACATGTCTCAGGCATACTAGTCCCACCTGCCCACGTTTGGTCCAGATCCCTCCAAACCTGCCCTGTCCATGTACCTGTTTAACTGTTTCTTAATCGTTCTCAACTACCGCCTCTGCCTGATCTTATGATGCAAGGGATACTTTGTTGGGCAGTGAATGCCATTAAAATGTCTCCTTGTTCTACTTTCCCCGGGCAGTGTTGAGTGTTTGTGTGGGAAGGAACTGCAGGGTCTGGTTTACACAGAAGATAGACACAGAATGCTGGAGTAACTCAGCGGGACAGGCAGCATCTCTGGAGAGAAGGAATGCGGGTGAGGCTTCAGGCCAAGACCCTTCTTCAGACTAAGAGTCAGGGGAGAGGGAAACTAAAGAGGGAAACTGAAGAAGGGTCTCGTTCTGAAACGTTACCCATTCCTTGTCTCCAGAGTGTTGAGCGTTTGTTCCTCCTGCCCACCTTTCTTGATGCTGAGCCCCTGCATTCATCTTAACTATCCGTGAAAACAAGGAACTGCAGATGCTGGTTTACACAAAACGACACAAAGTGCTGGAGAATGTGAATTGGTGACATTTCGGGTCGGGATCCTTCTTCGGACACCAATACTTTGTGTACTTATCTATTCCTCTAGTGAGAAATTTAAGTGAGACGTAAGTAAGGCGCAGGATGCAAGGCCTGTGCTGCCCTAGCCCTTTCTCTCTCTCTCTCCCATCCTTCCTCTCTCTCTCTCTCTCTCTCTCTCTCTCTCTCTCTCTCTCTCTTTTTTTCCATTCCAAGGACTTTATTCAACAAATGCATATTGCAGTGTACCAAAAAGCACATAAATGCTCAATGGTCACAATACAACAATCAATCATTACAGTACAATGGTGCAATCTCCATTTACAATAGCCTCGGCCCCCCGCGGCGACCAGCGTACACGGAAGGCCTCCAGAGTCCCCGTGGGCACCGCGAGCTCCCTCTCCAGGGACACGCCAGCACGGACGCACGCCCGGAAGAGCGGTAGGCAGCCGACTCTGGTGTGACCATCGCCCGCCCGCTGCCTGGACCCCGCGAATGGCCATCTTGGCCAGGCCCAGGAGCAAACCGACAGGGAGATCCCGCCTTCCCGATCGGCCCTCCCCACTCCCTGCCTTGTGTCCAAACACTAGGATCGTGGGACTGAAAGGCAGCCAAAACCATGAGGAGCAGCCCCTTCAGATATTCATACAGGGGCAGCAACCTCACATATTCCATGTACACGTGGAGCCCCACACACTCCATGTACACGTGGAACACGGTCTCTTGCTCGCCGCAGAAAATACAAGCGGCCGGCGAGTCTGTGAACCGACTCAAACATTTATTACATACAACGGCTCTGTGCAACACTCTCCACCCCAGGCCCCCGATGTAAAGGGGGAGGACTCCCTTGTAGAGAGACCTCCACTGGGGACCACCCCCGCCATCAGGTGGTAACACGGATCGCCAAGGCGTATCCGGACGAAAGACGAAGGCGAGGAGGTGCAGAGTGTGCAGGAGCATCCTATACAGTAAACGTCTGCCTGCATCACGGAACGGCACGCTGGGCATCTGGGAGAGGCGGCTCATGTTGTGTAGGGCTGGCTCCCGGGATCTCTGTCTGTC